>NW_027150301.1:600000-767500 GCF_031143425.1 Pleurodeles waltl
GACGGACAAAGGAAATATAACCCCCAAAGGGTTACAAACAAATGTAAAGCAACAGCTTGTTTGAACTTTAGTTCTTGGCTTGTGTGCCTGCAATCTCTAGGATTGCGGGATGGTATTACACCAGATTAATCAAGTGTATGATGTTATACCAGGGTAATCAAGAAAACATTTAAAAGTAATCCACAAGTAATCTTTATTGTTTAAAGTATTTTAACATGTCTCTATTCTGGTAATGTTGATTTATATTATGAGACTGATACCCACGCTCTTGTACCGTACATGTATTTATTTGTCAGATTTTGGTGCTTTTACTCTACAATAGAAGCAAAAGTTGCATTGGGATACCAGAGGTTGTTTTGACATGTGGGTTGTTGGGTTATATTTCTCCTAGGGGTAGACATGAGAGATTACACAATGTCATCCAAGGGTAGTTCCATCAGTTTATGTATATCTGTAAATTGTTGCATAGTATTGAGTAGAGTGTGTGAGTAATAAATGTAGTTTTAGTTTATCAAAAGAAAAAGCACAGACTGGACAACAATTTATTGAGTGGCGTACATGCGAGCTCGTGAATGGGGATTACTAGCCCACACCACCTCCCTTGAGTAAGCCATGGACTGCTCAGCAGCGCTACCCTATGAGAGTCAAGTGCTACAATGGGGTGTCCCAGTGGTGGTCATGTGCGGACCCATTACTTGTGCAGGCCACACAACTAATGACCCACCTTCCAACACAGTTATAATGTGTACCATCAAATGTTGTCGAAATATATTAAGATCATGAATGTTACCAATTGTTTTGTGTGTTCCTAGCTTCCAGTATCAGCTGCCAATAGTTCGGCATATTATCACTTACGTTTATCTTATGCATTTTCGTGCTCTGTGCTGTGAATGTGTTATTTAACCAAACTTCCATGAAGCTGTATTGTTCTGGTCACCCATGTACGTTTGAAAATGTACCGTAAGATACTGATGCTGACATTTATTTTTGGGAAACTAGACATCCCGTTGGTTTCTGAAACCGTATAATATACTAAAGAAGCGTGAGTATATGATGAAATTCTTCACCCCTCTAATGAATGCTGCCCCCACTAACCATCCGAGTGAAAACCTGCGATGCAGAATAAGCGAGGAAGAGCGCATTCTGTCGATGAATTAAATGTCAGGATACGGAGTGAAGAAGAAAAGGCAAGGAAGGGGAAGGAGGTAAGAGGGAGTGTGAAGGAGGAGCCAGAAGGAACGCAGAATGATCATCCGAGACTGAGTTTAGACTTGGAAAAGAGAGGAATGTTTGCATAGTTCACAGACAAGAAGGAAATGAGACGGTTGAGGATGTTGGATGGAGTGAGTGGGATCATTATAAGTTAGTTATAGATCGAACCTTTGCTGAACTCGATGCACGTATTAAATACAAATCAGCTGACGTCAGCTGCCGCACAGTTAGGGAGGTAGTTGTTACGTGGCCTGAGTGTTTCCTAAGACTTACCATACAAATGACCTAGAAAGACACCTGACAGCAAATAAAAGAGGCATTGGACAGATATTGGGTGATATATTTGGAGCGCTGATCCCCTCGATGGGAGTAGCTCTGAATGACGTCAGGATTAGGAATCCTTCCACGCCAGTAGATCCCCTGGATGCCAACACTTCCGGTGCTTTAACAGTGACTAACAAGGGCTGCTTGCTGTGAAAGCCATGATCCTGCACAATCGGCTTGCTGTAGACAAGCTTTAAGCAAAAGAAGGCAGAGTCTGCTGCGTAACCCATACTCGCGAATGTTGTGCATCCATTTCTAAAGCAGACGACAAGCTTGATTGCTATATTACTAATATCACAAATGTGACCTCTGAATTACATGATCAAGAAGAGACGGGTGCCTGGGAAGGAATAGGGTCATTGTTTAATTCCACTGGAAAGGGCTTCGCTAAGGTCGGTACATGGCTAGGTAGTGTACGAGGGGAGAGCTTAAACTGCTATTAACACCTCTTCTTGTGATTCTAATATGCACTGCAGGTGTCTTTTCTCTTAAACTTTCAGCACAAATTTCATCAACTGTAGGAGACAGGGATCAATGATTTTGATTAGGAGAAAGAGAAAACTGATGTGGATTTGGAGAATCTACAAGACGACTGGAGACAGCAACTGTAGTAAAATGTTTCTTTCTCTGAACAATGATGCCTTGCATGGTATCTGTGAGAATAACCTTGATAGTAAGCAGTGGCAACTGTTTCTTGAGTTTTAATCCCTATTAGATGAGTCAGTGAGAACACCGCACTGATGTGGTAACTGTATGAAGTCTTTGTTTGTTTTGCTATAAAAGAGAAAGATTTCTCCTGCTTGAGATAAGATCCTTTCCCCATCCTATGAAAGCAAATCTATGTTCGATTTTGTATTGAATTTGCTGGACTTCATGTACGTGCTAACTTGCTTACAGCTAAATTCAGTACTTGTACTGATTCTGAGTAAAGCTTTAAAACTTAGATCAGTGTCTGTCATCCGTGACTGGATTACTTTATTTAAGTGATTGCCTCCGTTTGTCACCTCAGTTGTGGAATGGGTCCAGGGAGGAGCACCAGAGTCCTGGCAAGGGACTACACCGCTTCCGATCCAGAATAGTTTGTGTGCAGTCCCTGGAGGTAAGATGATTCAGAGGATCCACGCGGGGTTGATACTGACAGAAGGGACAACCAAAACACGCCCCTTGCAAATACCGATTCGGTATGTAGTGGCAAATACAAATTGTGATTTGGCAACGGGCTTCGGAATAGCAATTCAGGCTTCATAGGTAGCAAAAGGCCTTTTTGTGATCTTCTAATCAAAGCTTTTGAGATTGCAAAAACCCTTCTCACATCTGGCCCAAGACTCTTAAACAAGAGAAACATCTTATGTAACATAGAGAAAATGGTTGTGAGTAACTAGGATGCCAGGCATGAGTTGCGCGAAGGGAGAGGAAAGTCATTAGGATTGAGAGACCCATTAAAAATGATACAATTATCATAGCTACACCACCAAGGAGCACAAAGAAAGAGATAAAGATCAATCAATCAAACATTTATAGAGCGCGGCAACTCACCCGTTAGAGTCTCGAGGCGAGGCGTGAAGATGGGAGATTGCTTGCATAGATGGCTAATCCTATGAGAAAGGCTCCTCGATCTTAAAGATACGATTGATGAGTGGCAGCTAGTTACAGAGAGGAATGCATGCAACCTTCAGGGCCTTTATACATAGGTATTCACTGTACAGGTTGACTATGTCTTGGTGGCTCAGGCACATAGACTGACCAGTGAGGAAGCAGCCTTCTTGGGTGGGGACATCTTAGTTCAAGTGTAGGTGCTATGAAATCCCGAGTGAGAAGAAAGGTGCCAGGGGCCAATGGCCTACAAGGTGAATTTTATGCAGCCTGTCTGGATGAACTGGCTCCTATATTGGCAGCTGTATAATGAATCTAAGATACTGGGCTAAGTCCAGTCAGCAATGTGGGAGGCTCTGATTGTGTCACTGCTTATGAAGAACAGGGATGAGGAACAGGTGACCTGCTATAGACCACTCTCCTATAGATCACTTGCATACTTAATGTGGATTATAAGGTACTTGCAATATTTTAGTAACCAGATTGCTCCATACGCCCATAAAAAGGGTGGGAGGGTCATTTCGGACAAATGTATAGTTGGTTGGGGCACAAGGCAGGGTTGCCCGCTCTCTCTAGCGAAATTGCTACCAAGACCATTCGGTTAATGGATCATCATTGTATATCTCACTATACGCGCATGAAATGTTGTAATCTATGTGGAAAGGGATCAGATGTAGCGAACACCTTTGAGGCCTTGGAGCCCCTCAGCAAATTGTCTGCTTTAAGGGTGAATTGGCACAAGATTGATGTATATTCATCGCATTTCCCTGCTGGGAGGAATAAACTTCCTGAAATCGGTGGGGAACTTTGATGGAATCTAGGCACTTTCAAACACTTGGAGCTGCGAGATATCGAACTGGTGGATGGAAAAAAGCAGTCCTGTCCTCCCTGTGACAATATATTTAAATGACTTTATTACATTATCAAAATGTTTAAACACTATGGGGGTCATTCTGACCCTGGCGGCACCACCGACCACGGGAGCACCGCCAACAGGCTGGCGGTGCTCCCACGAGCATTATGACCGCGGCGGTTCAGCCGCGGTCAGAAGCGGCAAGTCGGCGGGCTCCCGCCGACTTACCGCTGCTCGGGGGAATCCTTCATGGCGGCGGAGCGCGCTCCGCCGCCATGAGGATTCTGACACCCCCTACCGCCATCCTGTTCATGGCGGGAAACCCGCCATGAACAGGATGGCGGTAGGGGGTGCCGCGGGGCCCCTGGGGGCCCCGCAAAGTATTTCACGCGACGGGTGCAACTGCACCCGTTGCACCCCTGCAACTACGCCGGCTCAATTCTGAGCCGGCGTCCTCGTTGCAGGGGCATTTCCTCTGGGCCGGCGGGCGCTCTTTTGGAGAGCGCCCGCCGGCCCAGAGGAAATGTCTGAATGGCCGCCGCGGTCTTTTGACCGCGGTGCGGTCATTTGGCGGCGGTACTATGGCGGACGGCCTCTGCCGTCCGCCATAGTCAGAATCACCCCCTATGTTTTCAGTTGATTTTATTTGTTAATTCTTTATAATTATATAATATTGCAGTAGAAGATATTTTGTTAGTGGATATTTTTATAGTTTCGCTATTATTTACAAACAATGTTTTGGTCATTTTAAATATAAAGTGTAGAAGTTAAAAAATGTTTGTAATAGATAGTTTGATATCGATATTTAGGACTACAGCCTGCTCATCCCAGGGCAGCACTCACTGTAATGCTCTATTTCTTATCACTTATTGTGTAAGACATATTTTTCTTTTGTGTCATGTGTATGTGACCAGTAGGAGTAATATCGTAATATCCTTTGTGCGTCTGTATCTCTGTGCATTTTGCTCTGTGCTCCTTCAGTGTTGTCTTTTCCTGATCCTCCTTTTCATGTGGGTTGTTCTCTTGAGTAAGTTTGCACCACACAGTGTCATGTTTTCTCTTTTTTCAACATTTCTGTCTGAAGGTCATTGTGTGACCTTTGTCTGTACTTTGGCGATGGCTTTGATGATGTTCACACCTGTGTGTTTCTAGTGATTGAACTGTGTGTCCTCATCCATTGCCACTCATTCAATAAATGTAATAATATCAGATGGAACTCAATTTTTCAGGAGCGTAACGCTTTATATTTTAATCTTGTTTTTCACATTTTATTTGCATTATTGTTGGGATGGGAGTGTCACCTGCATGATGTACAGTTGTGTCACCTGCATATATTCGGGATCCTGTCTTTTTTATTTTTGCTCAAGCCTCACACTGATCATGAGTTAGGCCTGGTCTGTGACAATCAGTTCTGGAAATTGTTCTGAATTGCACATCCTCATAGTGACAGAGTACCGTTGCTGGTGCGGGTTTTATGCATGGAGCATTGTCGTTGCAGCTTACCATGGATGTTGAATTATAGAGGCCTTTGTACCTGTGAGACATGAAAACACCCTTACAGGCCCATTCATCTAAAGTGCCTCTGCTAACGATGAAACAGAAATCCTAAACGATGGCATCCCGGGTCTTGTACATGTGATGTGCTTGTGTGCTAGGATGGATAGTGTGCCGTGCACAAGTGATACAGGCCTGCGGGATTCAATATGGAAGGCCACAGCTTGGATCACAGTACAAGATGGAGGAGAGATTGCTTTTCCTGGATCTCATGTGTGTATTGTTGCCATCTCCTAGATGGCAGGGGGAGCACCAGGCACTATAGTAAAGAAAGAGGTGACAGGCCTCTCTGTAGAATGACCAGTGCCCTTCCTGATACATTGGATGTGTGTGACTCTGACTGCAGCTTCTGGTGGGAGATGGCAGGGGGTGCAGGGTGAGGTCTGCAGTATCTGTTGTTAGGGAAAGGAGTCCTTTGAAGAGGCACACATTTTTGTCTCTCTTTCTGATCTCTGTAGCTGGGTGACGCCTGCTCATATCCCTCTGTGGTTCACACTCCACCTGGAGACTCTCCTGCTGGGCAGAGCATCATTGCAGACAAAGGCCATACCTGGAAGTTGGTCTGGGCAGGACACATGAAAGGGGACCCGACCCAACAGGTTTCAAGGAAGCAGACATGGAATATACATTGTGTCTGTGAAATCACTAGACAAATGGGAACCCAAGAATAATCGCTGTTTGTTGTTGTGATTTCTTCTACTGAGTAAAGGGCACTCTGCAGAGTACTCAGGGACTGCTAAGCAGCCGAGGGTTGGTATTGCATCGACAGCCAACACCCCAGACGTGAGGGAACATCGCCTGATCTCCGACTTGAAAGAGGAATTTCTGGACTATCCCTGGTGTAAAGATATCCTGCCTGAGAATGAGGGAAGGAAGAATCAACCCTGTAGGAGAAGCTGATTGTGGAAGGGGCTGCAGCGGGAATAGGGTCCATCAACAGTAACTAGCTCAGCAAGTGTGCTGAAGGACCTCTGTACTGTCGGACCTGGCAGTATGATCTTTGGCTTTTATCCCTGTCATAGCAACCAAGGCACCCGGAGCTGTGTGCCTGTGTGGCAGGTGTAGTATTTATTTTAAGAATACCTATATTGTTACTGGGCTGGAATGGTATAGACGTCATGTTGGTAGGATTCACACGGTGACAGTTGCGAGGGCAGCAGAGAAGGATACGTGGCTGTTAAGCTGCTCTTCTAGTTCAAGAAATAAACGTATCCTTCAAAACCCGCATCTGTGTGCTCTCTACACAAACTGGTGATGAGCGGCCAGAGGAGCAGCTCTCACCTTGGGGAGTTCCAGTGTACCCTGGAGTTATGTCCCTGTTTGTTCTGGTGACGAGCAGCCAGAAGAGCAGCACTCACCTTTGAGAGTTCCGGTGTACCCTGGAGTTATGTTCCCGTTTGTTCTGGTGACGAGCGGCCAGAAGAGCAGCTCTCACCTTGGAGAGTTCCAGTGTACCCTGGAGTTTTGCTCCCCATTTGTTTTGGTGATGTTGATGGAGATCGGCGGCGCTACTCCTTCGAGGCCCGAGCCTGATCTGAGGCACCTATGGAATCAACCGATCACGTTGGTGATTTGATCACTCCCTTAAGACTACGAACCAGCGATTTAGGTGCGTATTTTAGAGCGAGCACCTCAAACGCGAGTCAAACCCCTCACTTGCACTCATGTTCAGCGGTTGATATCTCTGAATCTGTTGGGATTCTGAACCACAATTTATATAATCTCAGTTTTAAGATGACTACCTTTATGAATAGTATTGAGTTTTTAGGTGTAACAGTTGAAGTAGTACAAGGGGAGCTACAAACATGCCTCTTTAGAAAACCCACTGCAAGCAACATCGTATTACATGCCCATAGTGGGCGCCCAGAAAATCTGAAATGGAGCATTCCTTTTGGGGAATTACTGAGGGCCAAAATGAATTTCAGCACTGAGACTGCTTATAATAGTGAACACAAATTGATGCGACTGCACTTTGAGAGGGGCATCCCAACTGGGTACTTGAGAAAGCCAGTACAAAGGTAGAGAGCATAGCACAAGATCAGATACTCTTTACCAATAAATCCAATAAGGAGCATGACCCCACATTGAGACTGATTTTCATCCACAATAACAGCTCTAAAGCTGTACAACTAATTGAGAACAAACATTGGGGTATCATTGAAAGTGTTGCTACTATTGTAAATAGAATTACATCAAAACCCAGTATCGTAAAGCCAGGTCTCTGAGAGATACCTTGGTACATAGTGACATTACCCTGATAAAAGAGAACTGTAGATTTGGGTTATATGGTTTTCACCCATGTGGATGTTGCAAGACGTGTAAATTTAGTCAGATGAAAAAAGAGTACACCACAGTAGGTAACTTTAAACGCCCTATAAGACAAAACCTTACATGTAGCACCCAATTTGTGATATATGTATTCCTGCTCATTGAGCTATATGGGAAGTTATGGGCACTGCTAAGAAGCGGGTTTTTGAACACATATGGGCTATTGACCATGGCGATACTAAGTACCCATAGCAAGACACTTTCAGGCTGTTCATTTTAAAGATCATACCCAACTATCATACTTTATTCTTGAACATATTGCTAAAAACACTAGAGAGGGCAGCCATGCCTTGTACCTTAGGAAAAGGGAATCTGAGTTGATTATTGATATCCAAACTCTAAACCCAAATGGACTAAATTGTGACGAAGAGTTAAGTGTACATCTCCATAGAGACTAATCAGTTTGAGGAGCATATATTTGTAAGCTGTTCTTCAGGTTTATGAGAGTACCTTTACTGCTTTTGTTTTTCTGCTGTGCTTTTATATGCTTTATGGCCTGTTTTAATGACTGTAGGAAAGTACCATCTTGCCTGGCATGTTACCCCCATTTTTCACTGTATATATGTTGTTTTAGTTGTATGTGTCACTGGGACCCTGGTAACCCAGGGCCCCAGTGCTCATAAGTGTGCCTGTATGTGTTACCTGTGTAGTGACTAACTGTCTCACTGAGGCTCTGCTAATCAGAACCTCAGTGGTTATGCTCTCTCATTTCTTTCCAAATTGTCACTGACAGGCTAGTGACCATTTTTACCAATTTACATTGGCTTACTGGAACACCCTTATAATCCCCTAGTATATGGTACTGAGGTACCCAGGGTATTGGGGTTCCAGGAGATCCCTATGGGCTGCAGCATTTCTTTTGCCACCCATAGGGAGCTCTGACAATTCTTACACAGGCCTGCCACTGCAGCCTGAGTGAAATAACGTCCACGTTATTTCACAGCCATTTTACACTGCACTTAAGTAACTTATAAGTCACCTATATGTCTAACCTTTACCTGGTAAAGGTTAGGTGCAAAGTTACTTAGTGTGAGGGCACCCTGGCACTAGCCAAGGTGCCCCCACATTGTTCAGAGCCAATTCACTGAACTTTGTGAGTGCGGGGACACCATTACACGCGTGCACTACATATAGGTCACTACCTATATGTAGCTTCACCATGGTAACTCCGAATATGGCCATGTAACATGTCTATGATCATGGAATTGCCCCCTCTATGCCATCCTGGCATTGTTGGTACAATTCCATGATCCCAGTGGTCTGTAGCACAGACCCTGGTACTGCCAGACTGCCCTTCCTGGGGTTTCTCTGCAGCTGCTGCTGCTGCCAACCCCTCAGACAGGCAGCTGCCCTCCTGGGGTCCAGCCAGGCCTGGCCCAGGATGGCAGAACAAAGAACTTCCTCTGAGAGAGGGTGTGACACCCTCTCCCTTTGGAAAATGGTGTGAAGGCAGGGGAGGAGTAGCCTCCCCCAGCCTCTGGAAATGCTTTGTTGGGCACAGATGTGCCCAATTCTGCATAAGCCAGTCTACACCGGTTCAGGGACCCCTTAGCCCCTGCTCTGGCGCGAAACTGGACAAAGGAAAGGGGAGTGACCACTCCCCTGACCTGCACCTCCCCTGGGAGGTGTCCAGAGCTCCTCCAGTGTGCTCCAGACCTCTGCCATCTTGGAAACAGAGGTGCTGCTGGCACACTGGACTGCTCTGAGTGGCCAGTGCCACCAGGTGACGTCAGAGACTCCTGCTGATAGGCTCCTTCAGGTGTTAGTAGCCTTTCCTCTCTCCTAGGTAGCCAAACCCTCTTTTCTGGCTATTTAGGGTCTCTGTCTCTGGGGAAACTTTAGATAACGAATGCATGAGCTCAGCCGAGTTCCTCTGCATCTCCCTCTTCACCTTCTGATAAGGAATCGACCGCTGACCGCGCTGGAAGCCTGCAAACCTGCAACATAGTAGCAAAGACGACTACTGCAACTCTGTAACGCTGATCCTGCCGCCTTCTCAACTGTTTTCCTGCTTGTGCATGCTGTGGGGGTAGTCTGCCTCCTCTCTGCACCAGAAGCTCCGAAGAAATCTCCCGTGGGTCGACGGAATCTTCCCCCTGCAACCGCAGGCACCAAAAAGCTGCATTACCGGTCCCTTGGGTCTCCTCTCAGCACGACGAGCGAGGTCCCTCGAATCCAGCGACACCGTCCAAGTGACCCCCACAGTCCAGTGACTCTTCAGCCCGAGTTTGGTGGAGGTAAGTCCTTGCCTCACCTCGCTGGGCTGCATTGCTGGGAACCGCGACTTTGCAAGCTTCTCCGGCCCCTGTGCACTTCCGGCGGAAATCCTTCGTGCACAGCCAAGCCTGGGTCCACGGCACTCTAACCTGCATTGCACGACTTTCTAAGTTGGTCTCCGGCGACGTGGGACTCCTTTGTGCAACTTCGGCGAGCACCGTTTCACGCATCCTCGTAGTGCCTGTTTCTGGCACTTCTCCGGGTGCTACCTGCTTCAGTGAGGGCTCCTTGTCTTGCTCGACGTCCCCTCTCTCTGCAGGTCCAATTTGCGACCTCCTGGTCCCTCCTGGGCCCCAGCAGCGTCCAAAAACGCCAAACGCACGATTTGCGTGTAGCAAGGCTGTTGGCGTCCATCCGGCGGGAAAACACTTCTGCACGACTCTCCAAGGCGTGGGGGATCCATCCTCCAAAGGGGAAGTCTCTAGCCCTTGTCGTTCCTGCAGTATTCACAGTTCTTCAGCCTAGTAAGAGCTTCTTTGCACCAACCGCTGGCATTTCTTGGGCATCTGCCCATCTCCGAGCTGCTTGTGACTTTTGGACTTGGTCCCCTTGTTCCACAGGTACCCTCAGTCAGGAATCCATCGTTGTTGCATTACTGATTTGTGTTTTCCTGCATTATTCCTCTAACACGACTCTTTTGTCCTTAGGGGAACTTTAGTGCACTTTGCACTCACTTTCCAGGGTCTTGGGGAGGGTTATTTTTCTAACTCTCACTATTTTCTAATAGTCCCAGCGACCCTCTACAAGGTCACATAGGTTTGGGGTCCATTCGTGGTTCGCATTCCACTTTTGGAGTATATGGTTTGTGTTGCCCCTATCCCTATGTTTCCCCATTGCATCCTATTGTAACTATACATTGTTTGCACTGTTTTCTAAGACTATACTGCATATTTTTGCTATTGTGTATATATATCTTGTGTATATTTCCTATCCCCTCACTGAGGGTACACTCTAAGATACTTTGGCATATTGTCATAAAAATAAAGTACCTTTATTTTTAGTATAACTGTGTATTGTGTTTTCTTATGATATTGTGCATATGACACTAAGTGGTACTGTAGTAGCTTCACACGTCTCCTAGTTCAGCCTGAGCTGCTCTGCTAAGCTACCATTATCTATCAGCCTAAGCTGCTAGACACCCTATACACTAATAAGGGATAACTGGGCCTGGTGCAAGGTGCAAGTACCCCTTGGTACTCACTACAAGCCAGTCCAGCCTCCTACATTGGTTGTGCAGTGGTGGGATAAGTGCTTTGAGACTACTTACCACTCTTGTCATTGTACTTTTCATAAGAGAAAAATATACAAAACAAGGTCAGTGTATATACACATAGCCAAAAAGTTTTGCATTTCCTCTTTTCACTCTTTTCTAAGTGCTGAAAAGTACTTCTAAACTTTCAAAAAGTTCTTAAAAGTTTAAAAAGTTTTTTCTGTCTTTCCAAAAAGTTCTGAAAACTTTTTTCTCTTTGTCTATCACTTTAACTCTCTCTAAAAATGTCTGGCACAGGCCAAAAAGTTGAACTGTCCAAACTTGCATATGATCACCTTAGCTGGAAAGGAGCAAGGAGTCTCTGCATAGAGAGAGGTTTGAGTGTAGGGAAGAATCCTTCTTTAGAACTGTTAATTAATATCCTTAGAGTACAGGATAAGGCCATAAGTGCCCAATCTGTAGAAAAAGTAGCTAATGGTTCTCAATCTGATCCAGGGACTCCCCCAGGAAAAGGTTCAGGAAAGAAACTTCTCAGCCTGCCCATTACTAGACAGTCTAGCATAGTTGGTACAGAGGTTGAATCACATCATACTGATGATGTGCTCTCACATTATACTGGTAGCCAAGCTGTTAGGGTGCCCTCTGTAAGGGACAGGTATCCTTCTGTTCATTCCCATCATACCTCTGTATCTAGAAATGTCCCTCCCACCCACCCTGATGACAGATTGTTGGAAAGGGAGCTCAATAGATTGAGAGTGGAGCAAACCAGACTGAAGCTCAAGAAGCAACAGCTGGATTTGGATAGACAGTCTTTAGAAATAGAGAGGGAAAGACAGAAGATGGGTTTAGATACCCATGGTGGCAGCAGCAGTATTCCCCATAGTCATCCTGCAAAAGAGCATGATTCCAGGAATCTGCATAAGATAGTTCCCCCTTACAAGGAGGGGGATGACATTAACAAGTGGTTTGCTGCACTTGAGAGGGCCTGTGCTGTACAGGATGTCCCTCAAAAGCAGTGGGCTGCTATCCTATGGCTATCATTTACTGGAAAAGGTAGGGATAGGCTCCTTACTGTAAAAGAAAATGATGCTAACAATTTCCAAGTTCTTAAGAATGCACTCCTGGATGGTTATGGCTTAACCACTGAACAGTACAGGATCAAGTTCAGAGATACCAAAAAGGAGTGTTCACAAGACTGGGTTGATTTCATTGACCAGGCAGTGAAGGCCTTGGAGGGGTGGTTACATGGCAGTAAAGTTACTGATTATGACAGCCTGTATAACTTAATCCTGAGAGAGCATATTCTTAATAATTGTGTGTCTGATTTGTTGCACCAGTACTTGGTGGACTCTGATCTGACCTCTCCCCAAGAATTGGGAAAGAAGGCAGACAAATGGGTCAGAACAAGAGTGAACAGAAAAGTTCATACAGGGGGTGACAAAGATGGCAACAAAAAGAAGGATGGTAAGTCTTCTGACAAGGGTGGGGACAAATCTAAAAATGAGTCTTCATCAGGCCCACAAAAACACTCTGGTGGGGGTGGTGGGCCCAAATCCTCCTTTAATCAGAACAAGGAAAAGAAACCATGGTGCTATTTATGTAAGATAAAAGGCCATTGGACAACAGATCCCAGTTGTCCAAAGAAAGGCACCACAGCTCCTACCACTACAACCCCTACTGCTACACCTAGTGTCCCTACTAATAGCAGTGGTGGTGGGAGCAAACCTACTAATAGCCAATCCAAGGGAGTAGCTGGGCTCACTTTTGGTAATTTAGTTGGGGTTGGTCTAATTAGGGAGACCACAGAGGCTACTTTAGTCTCTGAAGGGGCTATTAACTTAGCCACTTTGGTTGCTTGCCCCCATAACTTGGAGAAGTACAAGCAACTAACCCTAATAAATGGTGTTGAGGTCCAGGCCTACAGGGACACAGGTGCCAGTGTCACAATGGTGATTGAGAAACTGGTGCACCCTGAACAACACATACTTGGACACCAGTACCAAGTAACCGATGCTCACAACATAACACAAAGCCACCCCATGGCTGTTGTAAATCTCAACTGGGGGGGGGTATCTGGTCCAAAGAAAGTTGTGGTAGCTTCAGATTTACCTGTAGACTGTCTATTAGGGAATGATTTGGAGACATCAGCTTGGTCAGATGTGGAGTTGGAGGCCCATGCAGCAATGCTGGGCATCCCAGGGCATATTTTTGCTTTGACAAGGGCTCAGGCCAAAAAGCAAAAAGGACAGGGAAGCTTGGATCCTGGAACAATGGACCAAGTGCTCCCTAAAGCTAGGGCTAGTAGAAGCAAACCACTTCCTACTATCCCTCCCTCTACAGTGGATTCTACTTCTGAGGAAGAAGAATTCCCTCCCTGTGCAGAACCTACACCAGAGGAGCTGGAAGCAGACACTGCTGAGCTTTTGGGTGAAGGGGGGCCTGCCAGAGAGGAGCTGAGTGTGGCACAGCAAACCTGTCCCACATTAGAGGGTCTCAGACAGCAAGCTGTCAAACAGGCTAATGGGGATGTCAGTGACTCACACAGAGTTTACTGGGAGGACAACCTCTTGTACACTGAGCAAAGGGATCCTAAACCTGGAGCTGCCAGGAGATTAGTGATTCCTCAGGAGTACAGAAAGTTCCTCCTAACACTGGCACATGACATTCCCTTAGCTGGGCACCTGGGTCAAATGAAAACTTGGGACAGATTGGTACCACTGTTTCATTGGCCTAGGATGTCTGAGGACACAAAAGAATTTTGTAAGTCCTGTGAAACCTGTCAAGCCAGTGGCAAGACAGGTGGCACTCCAAAGGCACCCCTTATCCCACTGCCTGTGGTTGGGGTTCCCTTTGAAAGGGTAGGGGTTGACATAGTTGGCCCCCTTGACCCTCCTACTGCTTCAGGCAATAGGTTTATCTTAGTGGTAGTGGACCATGCCACAAGATATCCTGAAGCTATTCCTTTAAGGACCACTACAGCTCCTGCAGTGGCAAAGGCCCTCCTGGGAATATTTTCCAGGGTGGGCTTCCCAAAGGAAGTAGTATCAGACAGAGGAAGCAATTTCATGTCTGCATACTTAAAGGCCATGTGGAAGGAGTGTGGTGTAACTTACAAGTTCACAACACCCTATCATCCACAAACAAATGGACTGGTTGAGAGATTTAATAAAACTCTCAAAGGCATGATTATGGGACTCCCTGAAAAACTCCGCAGGAGATGGGATATCCTTCTACCATGCCTCCTTTTTGCCTACAGGGAGGTACCCCAGAAAGGAGTGGGCTTCAGCCCCTTTGAACTTCTTTTTGGACACCCTGTTAGGGGTCCACTCACACTTGTAAAGGAGGGTTGGGAACAACCTCTAAAAGCTCCTAAGCAGGATATTGTGGATTATGTACTTGGCCTCAGATCAAGGATGGCTGAGTACATGAAAAAGGCCAGTAAAAACCTTCAGGCCAGCCAAGAGCTCCAGAAGCAATGGCATGATCAGAAGGCTGTTTTGGTTCAGTACCAACCAGGGCAGAAAGTGTGGGTCTTGGAGCCTGTGGCCCCAAGAGCACTCCAAGATAAATGGAGTGGTCCACACACAATTGTTGAAAAGAAGGGTGAAGTCACCTACTTGGTTGACTTAGGCACTGCCAGGAGTCCCCTTAGGGTGCTCCATGTCAACCGCCTGAAACCCTACTATGACAGGGCTGATCTCACCCTGCTCATGGCAACAGATGAGGGACAGGAAGAAGACAGTGATCCTCTACCTGATCTCTTCTCTTCCACAGAACAAGATGCTCTTGTGGAAGGTGTAGTTTTGGCTGATTGTCTTACTGCTGAGCAGAAAGATAATTGCATAAATCTCCTAGGACAATTTTCAGAACTCTTCTCCATTGTGCCAGGCACCACTTCTTGGTGTGAGCACACTATAGATACTGGAGACAGTTTACCTGTCAAAAGTAAGATCTATAGGCAGCCTGACCATGTCAGGGACTGCATAAAGCAAGAGGTTCAGAAAATGTTGGAACTAGGAGTGGTTGAGCACTCTGACAGTCCATGGGCTTCTCCTGTGGTACTGGTACCAAAACCCAATTCTAAAGATGGAAAGAAGGAAATGAGGTTTTGTGTAGACTATAGAGGTCTCAACTTGGTAACCAAAACTGATGCTCACCCTATACCCAGGGCAGATGAGCTAATAGATACACTGGCATCTGCCAAGTATCTAAGCACTTTTGATTTGACTGCAGGGTATTGGCAGATCAAAATGTCAGAAGATGCTAAACCTAAGACTGCATTTTCTACCATTGGAGGACATTACCAGTTTACTGTAATGCCTTTTGGTTTGAAAAATGCACCTGCCACTTTTCAGAGGTTGGTGAACACAGTCCTGCAAGGGCTGGAAGCTTTCAGTGCAGCATATTTGGATGATATAGCTGTCTTTAGCTCCAGCTGGGATGATCACCTGGTCCACCTATGGAAAGTTTTGGAGGCCCTGCAAAAGGCAGGCCTCACTATCAAGGCTTCAAAGTGCCAGATAGGGCAGGGTAAGGTGGTTTATCTGGGACACCTTGTTGGTGGGGAACAGATTGCACCACTTCAGGGGAAAATCCAAACTATTATTGATTGGGTTCCCCCTACCACTCAGACTCAGGTGAGAGCCTTCCTAGGCCTCACTGGGTATTACAGGAGGTTCATTAAGAACTATGGCTCCATTGCAGCCCCTCTTAATGACCTCACATCCAAGAAAATGCCTAAAAAGGTATTATGGACAGCAAACTGTCAGAAAGCTTTTGAGGAGCTGAAGCAGGCCATGTGCTCTGCACCTGTCCTGAAAAGCCCTTGTTACTCTAAAAAATTCTATGTCCAGACTGATGCATCTGAATTAGGAGTAGGGGCAGTCCTATCACAACTTAATTCTGAGGGCCAGGATCAACCTGTAGCTTTTATTAGTAGAAGGTTGACCCCTAGAGAAAAGCGTTGGTCTGCCATTGAGAGGGAGGCCTTTGCTGTGGTCTGGGCTCTGAAGAAGTTGAGGCCATACCTGTTTGGCACTCACTTCATTGTTCAGACAGACCACAAACCTCTACTTTGGCTAAAACAAATGAAAGGTGAAAATCCTAAATTGTTGAGGTGGTCCATATCCCTACAGGGAATGGACTATACAGTGGAACATAGACCTGGGAGTAGCCACTCCAATGCAGATGGACTCTCCAGATATTTCCACTTAGACAATGAAGACTCATCAGGTAATGGCTAGTCTTATTGTCCTTCGTTTGGGGGGGGGTTGTGTAGGAAAGTACCATCTTGCCTGGCATGTTACCCCCATTTTTCACTGTATATATGTTGTTTTAGTTGTATGTGTCACTGGGACCCTGGTAACCCAGGGCCCCAGTGCTCATAAGTGTGCCTGTATGTGTTACCTGTGTAGTGACTAACTGTCTCACTGAGGCTCTGCTAATCAGAACCTCAGTGGTTATGCTCTCTCATTTCTTTCCAAATTGTCACTGACAGGCTAGTGACCATTTTTACCAATTTACATTGGCTTACTGGAACACCCTTATAATCCCCTAGTATATGGTACTGAGGTACCCAGGGTATTGGGGTTCCAGGAGATCCCTATGGGCTGCAGCATTTCTTTTGCCACCCATAGGGAGCTCTGACAATTCTTACACAGGCCTGCCACTGCAGCCTGAGTGAAATAACGTCCACGTTATTTCACAGCCATTTTACACTGCACTTAAGTAACTTATAAGTCACCTATATGTCTAACCTTTACCTGGTAAAGGTTAGGTGCAAAGTTACTTAGTGTGAGGGCACCCTGGCACTAGCCAAGGTGCCCCCACATTGTTCAGAGCCAATTCACTGAACTTTGTGAGTGCGGGGACACCATTACACGCGTGCACTACATATAGGTCACTACCTATATGTAGCTTCACCATGGTAACTCCGAATATGGCCATGTAACATGTCTATGATCATGGAATTGCCCCCTCTATGCCATCCTGGCATTGTTGGTACAATTCCATGATCCCAGTGGTCTGTAGCACAGACCCTGGTACTGCCAGACTGCCCTTCCTGGGGTTTCTCTGCAGCTGCTGCTGCTGCCAACCCCTCAGACAGGCAGCTGCCCTCCTGGGGTCCAGCCAGGCCTGGCCCAGGATGGCAGAACAAAGAACTTCCTCTGAGAGAGGGTGTGACACCCTCTCCCTTTGGAAAATGGTGTGAAGGCAGGGGAGGAGTAGCCTCCCCCAGCCTCTGGAAATGCTTTGTTGGGCACAGATGTGCCCAATTCTGCATAAGCCAGTCTACACCGGTTCAGGGACCCCTTAGCCCCTGCTCTGGCGCGAAACTGGACAAAGGAAAGGGGAGTGACCACTCCCCTGACCTGCACCTCCCCTGGGAGGTGTCCAGAGCTCCTCCAGTGTGCTCCAGACCTCTGCCATCTTGGAAACAGAGGTGCTGCTGGCACACTGGACTGCTCTGAGTGGCCAGTGCCACCAGGTGACGTCAGAGACTCCTGCTGATAGGCTCCTTCAGGTGTTAGTAGCCTTTCCTCTCTCCTAGGTAGCCAAACCCTCTTTTCTGGCTATTTAGGGTCTCTGTCTCTGGGGAAACTTTAGATAACGAATGCATGAGCTCAGCCGAGTTCCTCTGCATCTCCCTCTTCACCTTCTGATAAGGAATCGACCGCTGACCGCGCTGGAAGCCTGCAAACCTGCAACATAGTAGCAAAGACGACTACTGCAACTCTGTAACGCTGATCCTGCCGCCTTCTCGACTGTTTTCCTGCTTGTGCATGCTGTGGGGGTAGTCTGCCTCCTCTCTGCACCAGAAGCTCCGAAGAAATCTCCCGTGGGTCGACGGAATCTTCCCCCTGCAACCGCAGGCACCAAAAAGCTGCATTACCGGTCCCTTGGGTCTCCTCTCAGCACGACGAGCGAGGTCCCTCGAATCCAGCGACACCGTCCAAGTGACCCCCACAGTCCAGTGACTCTTCAGCCCGAGTTTGGTGGAGGTAAGTCCTTGCCTCACCTCGCTGGGCTGCATTGCTGGGAACCGCGACTTTGCAAGCTTCTCCGGCCCCTGTGCACTTCCGGCGGAAATCCTTCGTGCACAGCCAAGCCTGGGTCCACGGCACTCTAACCTGCATTGCACGACTTTCTAAGTTGGTCTCCGGCGACGTGGGACTCCTTTGTGCAACTTCGGCGAGCACCGTTTCACGCATCCTCGTAGTGCCTGTTTCTGGCACTTCTCCGGGTGCTACCTGCTTCAGTGAGGGCTCCTTGTCTTGCTCGACGTCCCCTCTCTCTGCAGGTCCAATTTGCGACCTCCTGGTCCCTCCTGGGCCCCAGCAGCGTCCAAAAACGCCAAACGCACGATTTGCGTGTAGCAAGGCTGTTGGCGTCCATCCGGCGGGAAAACACTTCTGCACGACTCTCCAAGGCGTGGGGGATCCATCCTCCAAAGGGGAAGTCTCTAGCCCTTGTCGTTCCTGCAGTATTCACAGTTCTTCAGCCTAGTAAGAGCTTCTTTGCACCAACCGCTGGCATTTCTTGGGCATCTGCCCATCTCCGAGCTGCTTGTGACTTTTGGACTTGGTCCCCTTGTTCCACAGGTACCCTCAGTCAGGAATCCATCGTTGTTGCATTACTGATTTGTGTTTTCCTGCATTATTCCTCTAACACGACTCTTTTGTCCTTAGGGGAACTTTAGTGCACTTTGCACTCACTTTCCAGGGTCTTGGGGAGGGTTATTTTTCTAACTCTCACTATTTTCTAATAGTCCCAGCGACCCTCTACAAGGTCACATAGGTTTGGGGTCCATTCGTGGTTCGCATTCCACTTTTGGAGTATATGGTTTGTGTTGCCCCTATCCCTATGTTTCCCCATTGCATCCTATTGTAACTATACATTGTTTGCACTGTTTTCTAAGACTATACTGCATATTTTTGCTATTGTGTATATATATCTTGTGTATATTTCCTATCCCCTCACTGAGGGTACACTCTAAGATACTTTGGCATATTGTCATAAAAATAAAGTACCTTTATTTTTAGTATAACTGTGTATTGTGTTTTCTTATGATATTGTGCATATGACACTAAGTGGTACTGTAGTAGCTTCACACGTCTCCTAGTTCAGCCTGAGCTGCTCTGCTAAGCTACCATTATCTATCAGCCTAAGCTGCTAGACACCCTATACACTAATAAGGGATAACTGGGCCTGGTGCAAGGTGCAAGTACCCCTTGGTACTCACTACAAGCCAGTCCAGCCTCCTACATTCCTTGCATATTGTGTCTTTATGTTACAGAAAGAAAGGAAGGGGCATTTGACTTGCGCTCTCCTGCATGGGTGGGGGAGGAGCACTCCTACCCTTTTCTTCATTTTCAATAGTTTGGTTTGGTGGCAGTTAAGAGAAGCCATGTTCATTTTAATCTTCTTTTTCCTTTTTATTGTACCGTTGATAAATAATTCTGACAAATCTTTACTCTCCTATTTCTCCATAGGACATATCCCATTTAATCATGGGGGGGGGGGTGATAGAATACTACAACTAAGGAACAAAGGATCAAAATACATATTAGACTTAGAAACTAAAATGCCGAAGGGATTGAATACTGATGAAGAGTTAAATATCCATCTCTATGAGGAATGAGTACATATTTTTCATGAATACAGTGGATTTTCAGAGCAGCCTATGCTTTTGTTTACTTATAGTCTGCACTTTGTTTTCCATATGTAATTTAGATTTTATTATGTTCTGAATATTTATTGGGTGTTTATATTGAGTAATGGTGTTATATGTATATAGGTTTTACAGGAAGAAGGGGGCCTGATGGAGGCTAGGACATGGATTTTCTATCTTACTTCTCCTACTTCCTTGCACTTTGTGATGTGCCCAGCACGGTGTGGTGACGTACAGATAAGGAATTTTGCACTTGTCTTCGTTCTTTATGTGCATTATTAACATCATCAGTACATGATGTGTGGTGAAGTATTGGGGATTGGCCCACTTGGGCATTACTTTAAGGAAGTTGTTATTGGGGTTATTATTTTGTGTTTCCTTCTTAGATACGGAACTGGCTGAGTGAAATAAACGGGAGAGGGACAGCCCGTTACTGTCTTAAATAACCAGCATGGCAATTTGGTGTCTCATGTTTATGATGTATATTGAGATATCAGATATATGACTTCTTGGTAGCATTGTGAAGACACTGATTGATGATAATTTTGCACTTTGCTAGGAGTGTTTTCATAATGGTTGGTGTCTGTCATTTGTTGATGGTATAATCACGAAGATATATGAATTTTCTCTCCAAAATAGAATAAATCTTATAATCATACAATCATACATTTGGAATTTCAATGCGATTGAGAATAGTGCATTATATTTAAAGTGATTAAATAAGTAGAGGCTACTAATAACCATCAGTGGGTGAAGATCAATGTATAGTAATTGTAGACATTACTACTGAATTTTATTTTTATGCTGTTGTCCCATTTCTATGTGAAAGGAAAAGTCTGTATTTAAGTAATTTGTATTGGAAAACATGTGCAGGTGATCAAGGCTGTGGAGTTCAGCCGAAACGTTGTGTTTTGCTATTACATTTGCCATTTTTTTGCATTTCCTGACATCCTGAATGTGTGTTATATATGGACTTTTGTTTGCTTGCTGTTGTGGATTTGATTTTACCTGTCTTCTCTCTCGGGTTATGCACCACCCTTCATGGACCGTTAGAGCCCAAAAGGAGCGTTACGGTGTGGATATGTGTGTGTGTGTGTATATATATATATATATATACATATATATATATATATATATATATATATATACATATAAATCCACTGAAAAAAATGTTACAGGGACATTATAGTAAGAGTGATGTTTTACCCACACAAAACAATAGAAATTCAGCAGTTATAATAATATTCCAAGCTCTACTTATGTTAAAAAACGAAAACTCTTGGCCTAAAGTTACTTAACAGCATGAGTTATACATTCTTCAGACAAGTGCAGGGTTCGTGCTTCTTTTTTTTATGGCCCCCAGGTGGGCCAGGTCCCGGGGGCATAAAAAATGTAGTGTTGGGGGCCTCCTGACTCCCCCACAGCTCTGGGGACCACAACCTCCACAGAGCTTTTATGTTTTTATTAGCGGGGGTCCAGTGGACCCCCCCGCTGCCATGGGGAACCCCACCTCCCTGTAGGCTGTCACCCCCGGGCCTTTGTCCTGTTTGATTGGGGGCCGCGCGCCCCCCCCCCCTTGTGGAGCCACAGATGGCCCTGGGGACTGCCACCCCCCCAGGACCAGCTCCTGCCACACCACAGCAAACACTTCGGGTTTTGACAGGGGGATCTGTAAACAGGTCCTGATGTGAAAATCCAAATTTTCTTCTCTATCCCCTGCACACAGAGATGAAATGTTTCAGCAAGCATGGAGCTGCTGTCAAATTGTTTTGGAAAATTAAATCCATCATTTCAATCAACATCTTAGTATGTTCTGATAGACTCGCTGATCTTTCACCCAGTATATGTGTAATGGCTTGTAATCCTGACTCATGTTTAATATTAGTATATAAAGCTTCCACATCCAATGTCACCAGGTAAGTGCCAGGTTCCCAAACCATATCACTTAACATGCCCAGAAGATGTTTAGTATCTCGAATATATGAAGGCATATTATGTACAAATGGTTGTAAAAATATATCAACAAATTCTGCTAATCTTTCAGTGGGACCTCCTATCCCAGAAACAATGGGCCTCCCCGGTGGGAAGGCTAAATTTCTGTGTATTTTTGGTAAAGTATAGATACATGGAAATTTCGGACGATTAACTTGTAAGTATTTATATTCATCCATGTCAATAATGCCTTTTTCAAACCACTCACAAAGTTTTTGATTAATCAGATTAACTACACCATATTTAGGATTTGTTTTTATTTTCTCATAAAATGTCTCATTGTTCAGTTGTGTATAAATCTCATTCTCATATTCTTGTCTATTGAGAATAACTACATTCCCCCCTTTATCAGCTCTCTTAATTACTATATCTGTATCCGTCCGGAGGGATTTCAGTGCCTGGTATTGGCTATACTTTAGATTATAATCTTTTCTATGTTTCTTGTCTAATACAAATTTATTATTCAAGTCTTCATTTACTAGTTTATAGAACACTTCTATAATATTATCTGCAGATACCCTAGGTGTCCAAATTGATTTCTGTTTCAAATCACTACTTACATGGATATCTGCAGTAATATCTAAATCATGTAAGACCCTGGACATGATGGTAGGGGGTTCCTCCTGGTCTGTAATTGATAAAATTGCCGCTGTATCTCTAATATATTGTATAGACAATGTACTCATGGCTCTAATTGGTTGTTGAGTAATCCTTGTATCTAAATTAATAGGATTTAACTCAAAGTGTCTCTTCAATTGCAATTTCCTCACAAACTTGAAAAGGTCTATCTTAGATTGACAAATATCTCCCTTGTTTTAGGACATAATCCCAAACCTTTGTTTAGAAGACTAAGTTCTTCTCCAATTAGTTGTCTATCTGATTTATTGATAACAATGTTTACAGAATCTGAATCAGTATTTAGGTTTTTCTTTGCCACGATCTTGTTTTCATACCCGTACATAAGGACGACAGATTTCCTATTGCTGCACACAAGAAAAATTGTAACAGTCAAGACATACAGAAAGAATTTACATTTTTTGGATTTGATCATGTTAAATCAGACTCAAGAGGAGGCAATAGGGAACTTGTCTTGAGAAGGAGAGAATCATGTTGGATCATCAGATTAATGGCAGTGGAATATGGTCTAAACTCGGACTATGAATTGGAATATTTTCTGGGAGATTGATGGCTATATAATGTTTATATGGACAAACATTCACAGATGAGTGGGATTTAGATATCAGAAATTCATTTTAGGTATAGACTTAGGGGGTGATTCTAACCCTGGCGGTCGGTGATAAAGCGGCGGCCAACCCGCCAACAGGCTGGCGGTCCAAAAAATGGCATTCTGACCCTGGCGGGAACCGCCAACACAGACCGCCACTTCAACACTCCGACCGCCACGGCGGGACAGACAAACAGCGCGGCGGTCACCGCCAACAGCCAGGCGGCAGACAATGTCCCGCCCACCCTATCACAACTCACCAATCCGCCAACTTTTCCGGGGCGGGAGCCCCGCCGATAAAAACACGGCGGAAACAGACTACAAACGGGAAAACGCTCACCACTACTCACTCTACGAGGAAGGAGGACAGCATGGAACCCGAATTAAACATCATACCTGCTCTCGTCTACCTTCTCATCTACCACGAGTACGAACTCCGGCGCAGACGTCAACGGTGAGTACTGCACCTACGACACACGGGAGGGGGAGGAAGAAAGGGTTACGGGCACACACATATGCGACCCCCCCCCCCCAATATGTACACACCAATGCAGAGCAACAGGTCACAGTGACATCACCCAAACCCCCGTAAAAAATGCCATGACAAAATCAAAATGTGAATAAATAATAAATATTTATGTACCAAAAACCTCCTGAATATCATAGTCCAACCATGAAAAATATTTACATCCAAAAAAAATATATACACATCAGTGTATAACTGAAGTAACAAGTCCTGCACATCCTACGATTTGAACATGTCCGTGGGCCATAGTTTTGCGCAACAAGGGTAAAGCCCACACAGGAGACCTGAGTCCTTTGGAGAGAACACTGCAGGGGCATCAGATGTAAAAAATACAGGCACCTCAGGGGGAAGGGAATGGGGGAGCACCACAGCCACATGAGTCCACGACGCCAGATCCACGAGGAGCCACCATGCCCACTGTACCATCCTGGGGAGTGCAAAGCCACAGTCTCTCAATGTCTCTACAGTGGGTGGGCTGCCCACTGTGCCATCCTGGGGAGTGCAAAGCCACAGTCTCTCAATGTCTCTACAGTGGGTGGGCTGCCCACTGTGCCATCCTGGGGAGTGCAAAGCCACAGTCCATCAGATGGATTACCGACTCCACTGTTAATGGAGGAGGCATGGTGGGTACAGTGAACCATTAACAGTGCCTGACAGGAAGGGCCCAGCGGAGCGCTGCTTGAGACGGCAGGGCCCAGCGGAGCGGTGCTTGACAGGAAGGGCCCAGCGGAGCGGTGCCTTTCTTCACGGCGGGGCCCTGTTCAGCGGTGCTCTTCTGCACGGCGGGGCCCTGTTCAGCGGTGCTCTTCTGCACGGCGGGGCCCTGTTCAGCGGTGCCTGTCTTCACGGCGGGGCCCTGTTCAGCGGTGCTCTTCTGCACGGCGGGGCCCTGTTCAGCGGTGCTCTTCTGCACGGCGGGGCCCTGTTCAGCGGTGCCTGTCTTCACGGCGGGGCCCTGTTCAGCGGTGCCTGTCTTCACGGCGGGGCCCTGTTCAGCGGTGCTCTTCTGCACGGCGGGGCCCTGTTCAGCGGTGCTCTTCTGCACGGCGGGGCCCTGTTCAGCGGTGCCTTTCCAGTCAGTGTAAGGAGTCAGACGTGGGCTGGACAACCTGCTCACTCGCCCTCCGAACGTGCAGTGTCATGCCCCTTCGGAGACGGAGTCCTGGGCCCTTTGGTGTCGTCCCTTGCAGCCGGGATGGGGCGTTTGGGGCCCTACTGCTCCGCGCTCCTGCTGGCCGGCCTCTCCGCCCTGCTGCCCTTCCGCTCCTTTGATGGGGCTCTCGGGCCCTTGCCTCCCCTGGCTGTTGTGGCAGGTGAAGTGGCCGGAGTCACCTCCTTGGGGGCAGCCGTCTCAGTCCGCTCACGGCGGCCCTTCACCTTCCGGGTCCTCTTGCCTGGGGGGGGCTGCCAGTCCCCTTGCTGCTCAGTGACGTGTCACTGCCGCCAAAGGGTGGACTCCACATTCCATGCACCACTTGTACCTTGGAAGCTGGGCTGGTGGTGGCTGAGGTGCCTTTGGGACTTTTCCCAGATGGAGGGGGTGGGTCAGGGGAGGGAAAGAGGTCAACAGTTGTGAGGTAAAGTTTCTTGGGACCAGGGTAAAGGGTAGGAGTAGTGGAGATAGAAGTGGAGGAAGAGGATGTGGTTGTTGGAGAGTCATGTGTGCTGTCTTTGGGTGCAGGTGACTGAGACGTAGGCTGTCGTGAGGTGGTTGGCTGTTGTATGGGTGTCTGCCTGCGTTTATGTGTCTTGGAAGAGGGGGTGACAGACACAGTGGGAGAGGACACAGGGGACGTGTACATGGTAGTGGGGGTGGTGACTGCACGTGTGAGGACTGTAGTGGAGGGTGTGCTGGTGATGGAAGAACTGGCTGATGTGGGTGTGCATGCAGGTGTGAGTGGAGACGTCACAGGGAGGGAGGAGGGAGACGAGGAGGTGGGGGACACAGAGGTGGTAGTGACTGTTGGTATGTCTGCAACTGGGTGTTGCTTGTGTGAATGCTTGTGTGTTCTGTGGTGCTTATGTTTGGATGAGCTGGCCTTGGGTGTTGAGGTGTGTGCAGGCTGGTCAGATGGTGTGGAGGGGATAGGCTGAGAAACAGGAGACAGAGAAAGGCTGGAGGCAGACAGAAGAGGGAGACTGGAGACAGGGACAATGGCTGCCGTCAGTGCTGAGGCCAGAGAGGTGAACGCTTGTTAATGGGCAGCCTGACCCGAATGAATGCCCTCCAGGTAGCCATTGCTCTGTTGCACCTCCCTTTGCACCCCCTGGATGGCATTCAAAAGGGTAGTCTGCCCAACAATGAGCGTCCTCAGGAGGTCACTGAGCTCCGCACTGAGGGCAGCAGGGGTAACAGAGGCAGGGGCTGAGGGGCCTGGGGTGAAGGAGACGCGCGCCTTCCTGGGCGAACGGGCACGGAGCAAAGACTGAGGGGCTGCTGGGAGGGCGGTGCTGGTGCGCTGGGTGGCGGCTGTACCTGTTGTTGCGGGGGGCACAGATGTTGCCGCCCCCGCTAGGGAGCTCCCAAACGAGGACGTGTCCGTGTCGCTGGTGTCTCCACCGGCCCACGTTGTGGTGCTCCCCTCGCCCTCCGGATCACTGGTGCCCTCGGTGTCTGTGTCAGTGCCCACCGGGGCCTGGTGACCTGCAGCTCCCTCGTGCTCCGACGCCAAATCTCCTCCGCCTGATGATGCTAATGCACAGGAAATAAAGAATAAGGGTGGGGGGAGATATAAAACAAAGTTGAGTGCATGCCTTGTCAATAGCCTTGGCGGAGAGGACAGACACAGGTGCCTCATGCACTAAGGCGCGAACTTGGGGTACACTACTCTGTACTCCTGACTAGGCCAACAGGTTTAGGGACAACAGACGCGCTCATGGGTGATGTTGGACCATGGATAGCTGTACTTGGCACCCTACAGAGGTGGTGGGCGGGGGCACAGGGCCATGTCTAAGGGAGGGGACTACACTACAGAAAGCGCCCTGGCCTACTGTCACCCACAGCCCTCCTCCCCCACCCAGACGACTCCACTGCGCGTATAGATAGGAGAATGTGCTGATACTCACCCCCTTGTGTCTGCTCTGATTGCCTCAAGCGCCCATCCAAATCAGGGTAGGCCACCGCCAGGATCCCGGACATCAGGGTGGTCAGGGTACGACTGGCACCCCTCCTAGGTCGGGAGGCCATCCCCAGCAGTGTCTCGGCGGTCTTCCGGGTTCCGCGGCGGATGTCCTCCCACCTCTTCCGACAGTGGGTGCCCCGTCTGGTGTAGACCCCCAGGGCCCGGACTTCCTTGGCTATGGCACGCCAAATATCGATTTTCTGATAGGCGCTCACCTGTTTGACAAGTACAGGGTGGGAAAGAGAAAAGGTCAGATATCTGCATGTTTGGAGTACATGTCCCCCCCTCCCCACCCTTGCCATGTGGCCCATACTCCCATCAGTCGTGCGTTGCATTTGTCATTTTCTCCCCACCCCACCAACTGACAGCCACCCCACTCCACACAGGCATTACCCATTCAATGTGCACTGAGTGTACTCACCTGTTGGTCTGGAGGACCGTAGAGTAGCGCATACTGGGGGAGGACCCCGTCCACAAGTTTCTCCAACTCTTCAGACGTGAAGGCAGGGGCCCTTTCCCCAGTCGCAGCAGCCATTGTCACTTCCAGACCGAGTTCACAGCAGCACTTGCAGTATAGGTCCTCTCCTGTGGATGATCAGGTCTCGAGTGATTAAGCAGATAGAAAATGGCGGTCACGCCCGCGGCGGTGCGTACCGCGGCGGTGCGTACCGCGACCGCCGGCGCACATCGTCATTGGCTCCTGAATCCCATAGGGTACAATGTTAACCAATGCTACTTCGTACAGCGGTCTTCGACCGCCTACTGCCACGGTGTGCCACGCCAGCGCATTGACCTCACATCCCATTGTCCCACTTCACAGGTCAGGCAGCCGCCATTTCAGGGCCCACATGGCTTAAATTCTACTGCGTCACACAGGCCTAGGCCTTGCTTTTGCACACATACAAACATAGCAAACCAGAAGTTTTCGTGTACTTTGCTAGCTGATTTGTACGTACCTGTGAGTTGCTTGACTCAGTGCTCCATGTTGTCCTTCCTAGGCACCGTCCGCAGGGACTTGGGAGGAGAAGGAGGAATCCTCCCGTGTACCGTCCGCTGGTTGACCTGTCGACAATGGAAGAACGGCACATCATACTACGATACCGACTTGACCGAGCCACCATCCATGAACTGTGTGCCCAGCTGGAGCCAGCCCTGATGTCCCCCATCCGCCAACCCACAGGAATTCCCCCTCTAGTGCAGGTTCTGTCTGTCCTCCATTTCTTTGCAACTGGCTCATTCCAGACAACAGTGGCCATGTCATCTGGGATGTCTCAGCCTATGTTTTCCAAAGTGTTGTCCAGAGTGTTGTCTGCCCTGATGAAACTCATGCGGAGCTAAATCATTTTCCCAGAGGAGGGTGATTTGCCTACAGTGAAAGCAGATTTCTATGCCCTTGGACACATCCCCAACATCATTGGTGCAATTGATGGGACCCATGTGGCTTTAGTCCCCCCAAATGACGATGAACAGGTGTACAGGAACAGGAAGAATTACCATTCTATGAATGTGCAGGTGGTCTGTTTGGCTGACCAGTACATCTCCCATGTAAATGCCAAGTTCCCTGGGTCAGTGCATGACGCGTATGTTATGCGAAATAGCAGCATCCCCTATGTGATGGAACAGCTAGAGAGACAACGTGTGTGGCTAATAGGTGACTCTGGTTACCCCAACCTGCCGTGGCTACTGACCCCAGTGAGGAATCCCCGGACAAGGGCAGAGGAACGGTACAATGAGGCCCATGGGCGTACTAGGAGGGTGATTGAGCGAACCTTTGGCCTCCTGAAGGCCAGATTTAGGTGCCTGCATATGACTGGTGGATCCCTAATGTACTCACCAAAGAAGGTGTGCCATTTCATCGTGGCGTGCTGTATGCTTCACAACCTGGCTTTGCGACGCCAGGTGCCTTTCCTGCAGGAGGATGGTCCAGATGGTGGTGTTGTAGAAGCCGTGCAGCCTGTGGAGAGTGAAGAGGAGGAAGACTCAGAGGACGACACAGACCATAGGGACAGAGTGATACTACAGTATTTCCAGTAACACACAGGTAAGAATCACCCACGCCATTTCACAATTGCTTATAGCCTCCTGCATCTGTACTTTCTGTAGTTCCCACCAGTTATTTTTGGGTAATTTTTGTTTTTCCTTTCCCTTCTCAGTGCTGTATTACTCAGTGCCTGACTTCTGCTTGGTTTGCCCATGAACTACAGCGTATTGACATTGGTATGTTGTCATCACTAATTGACAGAACAGATATTGAACAGTAATATGTAATACATTTGTTAATAATACAGCATGACTCCAAACTGATTTGTGTGCAATATGTGATTTATTTACAGTGCTAGATATTGGTACATGTGATTATAAGGGTGATGGGTGGGGGTGGAGTACTGTCCATGGCAGAGTCCAGTTCTCAGTCTCACAGGTGCATTGTCCTTTTGCCTGTGGAAGGATGGAGCAGAGGCAGTTCATGGTTGGACAGGGTGGCATTGTGGGACAGTGGGAAGAGTTCAGGGGGTATGTCCTGCTGGCGGGGGTCTTGACATCCTACTCTGTCTTTTTTTTGGATCTCAGGCTCCTCTTACGGGGTGGTTGTTCTTCAGCAGGAGGTGGGGTTCTGGTGGCCTGTCGTGGTGTTGGGGCCTCCTGTCCACTAGCGCCGGCGGAGGTGGTAGGCTGTTCCTGGTCCGGGCTAGTGACAGGGGCCCTGTGTGGTGCCACATGGTCCCGCAACGCGTCTTCTATCCTGTTGAGGGCCAGGACGATGGTCCCCATTGCCGTCCCGATGATTCTCAGCTCCTCCCTGAACCCCATGTAGCGTTCCTCCTGCTGTGCCTGGATCTCCGTGAACCTGGCCAGTACCGTCGCCATCGTCTCTTGGGAGTGGTGGTAAGCCCCCATGAGGGTGGTGAGGGCCTCTTGGAGAGTGGGTTCCCTGGGCCTCTCCTCCCCCCCCTGTCGCACAGCAGCCCTCCAAGCTGCCCGGTTTCCCCTGGCCTCTGTCTCCTGGACGGTGTGCCCGCTCCCACTGCCCCCAGGTCCCTGTTGTTGTTGGGGTGTTGGGTTTGCCTGGGTGCCCTGTAGTGGCAGACACACCGCTGATTGACCTGTCCTAGAGACAGAGGCATGGGCCCGCTGGGTGGGAGCTGTGCTGGTGTTGCCAGAGGGGGTCGGGTCTGGTGTGGCCTGTGGCTGCCTGAGGGGAACCGACTGCCCAGAGGTCCCCGATGGTCCGGGCTGGTCATCAGGTTCAGTGTCGACAGAGCTGCTGTCCTCACTGTGGGCCTGTTCCGGGTGTGGGATGGACATTTCTGGACCCTCCTGGCTGGTGTGCTGGCGTTCGGGTCCTGCATGGGGTAAGAGAGTTTGGTTATTGTTTCTGTGTGTGCAATAGCGTGCGTGTTATGGGTGCCCTTGTCCCCCAGTGCAGGCATTCCCTTGAGGGAGGTGTTGTGAGGGTAGTTAGTGGGGGGGGGGGGTAAGTGCAGTGGTCATGCTTGGGTGATGGGTGTCCATGGATTGTGTTGTCATGCAGGAGTTGGTGTTGGGATGGGTGGGTTGTGCTGGTGAGACATTGTCAGGGAGGATGTGTGCTGGGGGGTTGGGGGTGAGGGTGGGGGTGTGGGTTGGCATGCTGGTGGGGTGGGGGGGATGTAGTAGTTGAGATTGGACTTACCAGAGTCCATTCCGCCGGCTACTCCTGCGAGGCCCTGAGGATGCAGGATGTTCAAGACCTCTTGCTCCCAGGATGTAAATTCGGGAGGGGTGGGTGGGGGTCCGCCGCCAGTCTTCTGGACCGCGATGTTGTGCCTGGAGACCATCGATCGGACCTTCCCCCGTAGGTCGTTCCATCTTTTGCGGATGTCGTCCCTATTCCTGGGATGCTGTCCCACCGCGTTGACCCTGTCCACGATCCGCTGCCATAGCTCCGCCTTCCTAGCTATACTGGTGTGCTGCACCTGTGAGCCGAAGAGCTGGGGTTCCACTCTTAGGATTTCCTCCACCATGACCCGGAGTTCTTGGTCCGAAAAGCGTGGGTGCCTTTGGGGTGCCATGGGGTGGTGTGGGTGAGGTGTGGGGTGGTGTATGTGATGATGAGTATGTTGGTGTGTGGTGCTTTGTGCTACTATGTGGTGTGTGTGATGGTGTTGTGTGCCTCAGTGTGTATTGCTATGGATTGTCTGCTGTGTCTCTCTCTCCTTCTCTCATTAATTGTGGTCGTAGGGGTTTGTGGGTGATGTAGGTGTGTGTTTTATAGTTGATTGATTGTGTGGGAGTGGTGCGTGTATGTGTATCAGGTGTGTGTATTTCGAATTGTCCAATGTGGCTGTGTTTTGTATGGGTGTGTGTATTTTGACCGCGGCGGTGTGTACCGCCAATGGACTACCGCGTTTGAAAGACCGCCGCGTGGATTTGTGGGTCGTAATGGCATGGGCGTGTTTGTGTTGGCGTGACGGTGGAGGTTTGGTCATCTCCAGTTTATCGCTGCCCGCTGATGTGGCGGGCTGCAGTGGAGGACGGATTTTTGGAGGTTTGCCTGTTGTGGGTCAGAATGACCGTGGCGGCTTTCCGCGGCCGCGGCGGTGTTATGGCGGTCTTCTGACCGGCGGTAAGCGCCTTTTACTGCCGAGGTCAGAATGACCCCCTTAATGTCTAAGTTACACATAGTGTCTGTCTACACTAACACTCTTATTTCATTGTATCTTATTTTATTAGTCTTTATATATAATTTCAATATATAATATATATTACATATGAATAGAGCAAGTATGTGACTTTGAACTAGATGGAGATGCCCAAAAATGTTTTGGCTCAAGTGTCAGTAAAACATTTAGGTTTAAATATATTTAAATATATTTAAATATAAAGTAGTTTGCATGTTATGGATTGCTTCATAAGAGGCGAGCGTTTTTACTTCCATAAAGCTGCGTCTCTTACTAATAACGGGCATATGTGGTTAGATTCGAAGTCCTCTTTTTATTTCAATGGACATGATAAAGAGAATCTTGAGTACGCGATCCCCCAGTGTAGTCCGCTTACAGTGTCTTTAAAACGGATAGTTTTGGTGCAGCTCGTTCGCGTACTTGCAACATTTACAAGGAGTGAGATTAAGCCACAGCTCGTTCACACACATACGAGGACACTGTAAAGGAACATACTACTTGTGCAAACTAAGGTAACTCTAGGAATTGGAAGCGAACTTTAAATATACCAAAACACTATACGATTTTGTTTCAGGTTACTACTGAAAGAGGCTTTTTCTCTTTCTTTTCTTTAGAAGGAGGAAGGAGATACTTATATACAGAGTATATAGAAACACAAGGTTATACTACAGTGTAAGTACTTGTAGGAGGCTGGACTGGCTTGTAGTGAGTACCAAGGGGTACTTGCACCTTGCACCAGGCCCAGTTATCCCTTATTAGTGTATAGGGTGTCTAGCAGCTTAGGCTGATAGATAATGGTAGCTTAGCAGAGCAGCTTAGGCTGAACTAGGAGACGTGTGAAGCTACTACAGTACCACCTAGTGTCATATGCACAATATCATAAGAAAACACAATACACAGTTATACTAAAAATAAAGGTACTTTATTTTTATGACAATATGCCAAAGTATCTTAGAGTGTACCCTCAGTGAGAGGATAGGAAATATACACAAGATATATATACACAATAGCAAAAATATGCAGTATAGTCTTAGAAAACAGTGCAAACAATGTATAGTTACAATAGGATGCAATGGGGAAACATAGGGATAGGGGCAACACAAACCATATACTCCAAAAGTGGAATGCGAACCACGAATGGACCCCAAACCTATGTGACCTTGTAGAGGGTCGCTGGGACTATTAGAAAATAGTGAGAGTTAGAAAAATAACCCTCCCCAAGACCCTGAAAAGTGAGTGCAAAGTGCACTAAAGTTCCCCTAAGGACAAAGTAGTCGTGTTAGAGGAATAATGCAGGAAAGACACAAACCAGCAATGCAACAACTGTGGATTTCCAATCTAGGGTACCTGTGGAACAAGGGGACCAAGTCCAAAAGTCACAAGCAAGTCGGAGATGGGCAAATGCCCAGGAAATGCCAGCTGCGGGTGCAAAGAAGCTTCTACTGGACAGAAGAAGCTGAGGTTTCTGCAGGAACAAAAAGGGCTAGAGACTTCCCCTTTGGTGGACGGATCCCGCTCGCCGTGGAGAGTCGTGCAGATGTGCTTTCCCGCCAAAAGAACGCCAACAAGCCTTGCTAGCTGCAAATCGTGCGGTTAGCGTTTTTGGACGCTGCTGAGGCCCAGGAAGGACCAGAAGGTCGCAAATTGGACCAGCAGAGAGAGGGGACGTCGAGCAAGACAAGGAGCCCTCTCTGAAGCCGGTAGCACCCGGAGAAGTGCCAGAAACAGGCACTACAAGGATGCGTGAAACGGTGCTCGCCGAAGTTGCACAAAGGAGTCCCACATCGCCGGAGACCAACTTAGAAAGTCGTGCAATGCAGGTTAGAGTGCCGTGGACCCAGGCTTGGCTGTGCACAAAGGATTTCCGCCGGAAGTGCACAGGGGCCGGAGTAGCTGCAAAGTCGCGGTTCCCAGCAATGCAGCCCAGTGAGGTGAGGCAAGGACTTACCTCCACCAAACTTGGACTGAAGAGTCACTGGACTATGGGGGTCACTTGGACAGAGTTGCTGGATTCGAGGGACCTCGCTCGTCGTGCTGAGAGGAGACCCAAGGGACCGGTAATGCAGCTTTTTGGTGCCTGCGGTTGCAGGGGGAAGATTCCGTCAACCCACGGGAGATTTCTTCGGAGCTTCTGGTGCAGAGAGGAGGCAGACTACCCCCACAGCATGCACAAGCAGGAAAACAGTCGAGAAGGCGGCAGGATCATCGTTACAGAGTTGCAGTAGTCGTCTTTGCTACTATGTTGCAGGTTTGCAGGCTTCCAGCGCGGTCAGCAGTCGATTCCTTATCAGAAGGTGAAGAGAGAGATGCAGAGGTACTCGGCTGAGCTCATGCATTCGTTATCAAAAGTTTCCCCAGAGACAGAGACCCTAAATAGCCAGAAAAGAGGGTTTGGCTACCTAGGAGAGAGGATAGGCTAGCAACACCTGAAGGAGCCTATCACAAGGAGTCTCTGACGTCACCTGGTGGCACTGGCCACTCAGAGCAGTCCAGTGTGCCAGCAGCACCTCTGTTTCCAAGATGGCAGAGGTCTGGAGCACACTGGAGCAGCTCTGGACACCTCCCAGGGGAGATGCAGGTCAGGGGAGTGGTCACTCCCCTTTCCTTTGTCCAGTTTCGCGCCAGAGCAGGGCTAAGGGGTCCCCTGAACCGGTGTAGGCTGGCTTATGCAGAATTGGGCACATCTGTGCCCAACAAAGCATTTCCAGAGGCTGGGGGAGGCTACTCCTCCCCTGCCTTCACACCATTTTCCAAAGGGAGAGGGTGTCACACCCTCTCTCAGAGGAAGTTCTTTGTTCTGCCATCCTGGGCCAGGCCTGGCTGGACCCCAGGAGGGCAGATGCCTGTCTGAGGGGTTGGCAGCAGCAGCAGCTGCAGTGAAACCCCAGGAAGGGCAGTTTGGCAGTACCAGGGTCTGTGCTACAGACCACTGGGATCATGGGATTGTGCCAACTATGCCAGGCTGGCATAGAGGGGGCAATTCCATGATCATAGACATGTTACATGGCCATATTCGGAGTTACCATTGTGAAGCTACATATAGGTAGTGACCTATATGTAGTGCACGCGTGTAATGGTGTCCCCGCACTCACAAAGTCCGGGGAATTGGCCCTGAACAATGTGGGGGCACCTTGGCTAGTGCCTTGGTGCCCTCACACTAAGTAACTTTGCACCTAACCTTTACCAGGTAAAGGTTAGACATATAGGTGACTTATAAGTTACTTAAGTGCAGTGTAAAATGGCTGTGAAATAACGTGGACGTTATTTCACTCAGGCTGCAGTGGCAGGCCTGTGTAAGAATTGTCAGAGCTCCCTATGGGTGGCAAAAGAAATGCTGCAGCCCATAGGGATCTCCTGGAACCCCAATACCCTGGGTACCTCAGTACCATATACTAGGGAATTATAAGGGTGTTCCAGTAAGCCAATGTAAATTGGTAAAATTGGTCACTAGCCTGTCAGTGACAATTTGAAATAAATGAGAGAGCATAACCACTGAGGTTCTGGTTAGCAGAGCCTCAGTGAGACAGTTAGGCACCACACAGGGAACACATACATATAGGCCACAACCTTATGAGCACTGGGGTCCTGACTAGCAGGGTCCCAGTGACACATAACAAACATACTGAAAACATAGGGTTTTCACTATGAGCACTGGGCCATGGCTGGCAGGATCCCAGTGAGACAGTGAAAACACCCTGACATACACTCACAAACAGGCCAAAAGTGGGGGTAACAAGGCTAGAAAGAGGCTACTTTCTCACACAACCCCCCCACAAACGAAGGACAATAAGGCTAACCTTGGCCAGTTGAGACTTTATTGTCTAAGTGGTGATAAGTAGAGAGTAGCTCTGCAATAGACTGGTTACTCCCTTTATCATCCACTATATGGTTACTTCCCTGTGGGGATGTAAACCACCCTGTTTGAAGTTTTTTAGCTAAGCAACAATGTGAAGATGTATTTTCAGAGTTTCTATCAGTAAGTTTTAGTTTAGAGCAGTGGGAATTGTCCACTGAACCTATTTGTAGTGATGGAAATGCCAGACAGGGATGCTGTCTCAGAAAAGCCATGGCTGGGCAAAAACTTTGTCCATATGGCTGGAAGAGAGAACAGGGATGCTGTTTCTCTTGAGTTGGAGCAGGGCAGGGATGCTGTCCTATGAGCTCCACACTAGGGCAGGGATGCTGTCCTAAGTGTTGTGAGGCAGTGCAGAGTTTCTGCACTAAAGTTTCTCTGGGAGGGTTGGAGGGATGCTCCATGTTAACTAAAATGGTGCTCTTTTTCTCACCAATGTTAGTTATCCCACAGAGAGGTACTTCTACCTCAGGGAGTCCAGCTTTGCCAGCTGATGATTCCCTTGGAACAGGTTCCACCCCAGGAGAGGTTTCTCCCACCACAGGAATGGTATCCTGAATGGTAGGGTGGTTAGGGGATACTGTGATACCCTTTATACCTGTTGATGGAGAGGGATCCTGAGTTTTCAGGCCTTCTCTCCTTTGCTTTTTCATTTCACTAGAAATGAGAGGGAACAATTCCTCAGGGATGCCCAGCATGGCTGCATGGGCATAAAACTCTACATCAGCCCAACCTGAGGCCTCTAGGTCATTACCTAAGAGACAGTCTACAGGTAAGCTAGGTGATACCACCACCTGCTTAGGGCCAGTAACTCCACCCCAACTAAACTGAATTATAGCTAAGGGAAGAAACTTAGTGGAGTTATGGACATCAATAATCTTATACTGTTGTCCAATGATGTGTTGATCAGGATGCACTAGGTTTTCAGTCACCAAAGTGATACTGGCACCTGTGTCTCTGTAGGCCAAGGCCTCAACACCATTTATTGAAACTGTCTGCCTGTACTTATCCATTGTAAGGGGACAAGCAGCCAGTGTGGCAAGGCCAATGCCACTAGGTGTGACAGAAACTGTCTTGGGACTGACTACCCCAGTTTCTACTATGGACCCAAAAGTGAACCCAACTACACCCTTAACTTGACTGTTGCCAGCAGTCCCACCACTAGTACCACTACTGCTAGGGGCACTAGAGCTTGATGTATTAGTGGTGGTAGGCTCAGGGGGTTTACCTGGACAGGACTTATCCCCTGGCCTATGGCCTCTGTTTTTACACACAAAGCACCAAGGCTTTTTAATGTGTGTGGGTTGAGAAGAAGAGGAAGAATTTGTTTTATCCCCACCCTCTGAAGAGTGTTTAAGATTTGAAGTGGGATCTTTGGTTTTACCCTTATCCCCATGCTTATCTTGAGATTTTTCACCATCTTTCTTCTTATTGCCATCTTTGTCACCCCCTGTATGAACTTTTCTGTTCACCCTTGTTCTGACCCATTTGTCTGCCTTCTTTCCCAATTCTTGGGGAGAGGTCAGATCAGAGTCCACCAAGTACTGGTGCAACAAATCAGACACACAATTATTAAGAATATGCTCTCTCAGGATCAAGTTATACAGGCTGTCATAATCAGTAACTTTACTGCCATGTAACCACCCCTCCAAGGCCTTCACTGAATGGTCAATGAAATCAACCCAGTCTTGTGAAGACTCCTTTTTGGTCTCTCTGAACTTTATCCTGTATTGTTCAGTGGTTAAGCCATAACCATCCAGGAGTGCATTCTTAAGAACTGTAAAATTATTGGCATCACTTTCTTTCACAGTAAGGAGTCTATCCCTACCCTTTCCACTAAATGATAGCCATAGGATAGCAGCCCACTGCCTTTGAGGGACATCCTGTACAACACAGGCCCTCTCAAGTGCAGCAAACCACTTGTTAATGTCATCCCCCTCCTTATAAGGGGGAACTATCTTGTGCAGATTCCTGGAATCATGCTCTTTTGCAGGATGATTATGGGGAATACTGCTGCTGCCACCATGGGTTTCTAAACCCAACTTCTGTCTTTCCTTCTCTAATTCTAAAGTCTGTCTATCCAAATCCAGCTGTTGCTTTTTAAGCTTCAGTCTGGTTTGTTCCACTCTCAATCTATTGAGCTCCCTTTCTAACAATCTGTCATCAGGGTGGGTGGGAGGGACATTTCTAGATACAGAGGTTTGATGGGAATGAACAGAAGGAGACCTGTCCCTTACAGAAGCCACCTTAACAGCTTGGCTAACAGAAACATCACTACCAGTATGGTGAGAATAAATGCTTTTGCCATGATGTGAGACAACACTATTTATATGGTGTGGCTCATCATCATTACCAACTATGCTAGACTGTCTAGTAATGGGCAGGCTAGGAAGTTTCTTTCCTGAATCTTTTCCTGGGGGAGTCCCTGGATCAGATTGAGAACCATTAGCTACTTTTTCAACAGATGAGGCACCTATGGCCTTATCCTGTACTCTAAGCATGTTAATTAACAGTTCTAAGGAAGGATTCTTCCCTACACTCAAACCTCTCTCTATGCAGAGACTCCTTGCTCCTTTCCAGCTAAGGTGATCATATGCAAGTTTGGACAGATCAACATTTTGGCCTGTGCCAGACATTTTTAGAGAGAGTTAAAGTGATAGTAAAAGATAAAAAGTTTGTCAGAGCTTTTAGAAAGACAGAGAAAAAAAACTTTTTAAACTTTTTAGAACTTTTTAGAAAGTTAGAAGTACTTTTCAGCACTTAGAAAAGAGTGAAAAGAGGAAATGCAAAACTTTTTGGCTATGTGTATATACACTGACCTTGTTTTGTATATTTTTCTCTTATGAAAAGTACAATGACAAGAGTGGTAAGTAGTCTCAAAGCACTTATCCCACCGCTGCACAACCAATGTAGGAGGCTGGACTGGCTTGTAGTGAGTACCAAGGGGTACTTGCACCTTGCACCAGGCCCAGTTATCCCTTATTAGTGTATAGGGTGTCTAGCAGCTTAGGCTGATAGATAATGGTAGCTTAGCAGAGCAGCTTAGGCTGAACTAGGAGACGTGTGAAGCTACTACAGTACCACCTAGTGTCATATGCACAATATTATAAGAAAACACAATACACAGTTATACTAAAAATAAAGGTACTTTATTTTTATGACAATATGCCAAAGTATCTTAGAGTGTACCCTCAGTGAGAGGATAGGAAATATACACAAGATATATATACACAATAGCAAAAATATGCAGTATAGTCTTAGAAAACAGTGCAAACAATGTATAGTTACAATAGGATGCAATGGGGAAACATAGGGATAGGGGCAACACAAACCATATACTCCAGAAGTGGAATGCGAACCACGAATGGACCCCAAACCTATGTGACCTTGTAGAGGGTCGCTGGGACTATTAGAAAATAGTGAGAGTTAGAAAAATAACCCTCCCCAAGACCCTGAAAAGTGAGTGCAAAGTGCACTAAAGTTCCCCTAAGGACAAAATAGTCGTGTTAGAGGGAAAATGCAAGGAAAACACAAATCAGCAATGCAACAACGATGGATTCCTGACTGAGGGTACCTGTGGAACAAGGGGACCAAGTCCAAAAGTCACAAACAGCTCGGAGGTGGGCAGATGCCCAAGAAATGCCAGCGGTTGGTGCAAAGAAGCTCTTACTAGGCTGAAGAACTGTGAATACTGCAGGAACGACAAGGGCTAGAGACTTCCCCTTTGGAGGATGGATCCCCCACGCCTTGGAGAGTCGTGCAGAAGTGTTTTCCCGCCGGATGGACGCCAACAAGCCTTGCTACACGCAAATCGTGCGTTTGGCGTTTTTGGACGCTGCTGGGGCCCAGGAGGGACCAGGAGGTCGCAAATTGGACCTGCAGAGAGAGGGGACGTCGAGCAAGACAAAGAGCCCTCACTGAAGCAGGTAGCACCCGGAGAAGTGCCAGAAACAGGCACTACGAGGATGCGTGAAACGGTGCTCGCCGAAGTTGCACAAAGGAGTCCCACGTCGCCGGAGACCAACTTAGAAAGTCGTGCAATGCAGGTTAGAGTGCCGTGGATCCAGGCTTGGCTGTGCACGAAGGATTTCCGCCGGAAGTGCACAGGGGCCGGAGTAGCTTGCAAAGTCGCGGTTCCCAGCAATGCAGCCCAGCGAGGTGAGGCAAGGACTTACCTCCACCAAACTTGGGCTGAAGTGTCACTGGACTGTGGGGGTCACTTGGACGGTGTCGCTGGATTCGAGGGACCTCGCTCGTCGTGCTGAGAGGAGACCCAAGGGACCGGTAATGCAGCTTTTTGGTGCCTGCGGTTGCAGGGGGAAGATTCCGTCGACCCACGGGAGATTTCTTCGGAGCTTCTGGTGCAGAGAGGAGGCGGACTACCCCCACAGCATGCACAAGCAGGAAAACAGTCGAGAAGGCGGCAGGATCAGCGTTACAGAGTTGCAGTAGTCGTCTTTGCTACTATGTTGCAGGTTTGCAGGCTTCCAGCGCGGTCAGCGGTCGATTCCTTATCAGAAGGTGAAGAGGGAGATGCAGAGGAACTCGGCTGAGCTCATGCATTCGTTATCTAAAGTTTCCCCAGAGACAGAGACCCTAAATAGCCAGAAAAGAGGGTTTGGCTACCTAGGAGAGAGGAAAGGCTACTAACACCTGAAGGAGCCTATCACAAGGAGTCTCTGACGTCACCTGGTGGCACTGGCCACTCAGAGCAGTCCAGTGTGCCAGCAGCACCTCTGTTTCCAAGATGGCAGAGGTCTGGAGCACACTGGAGGAGCTCTGGACACCTCCCAGGGGAGGTGCAGGTCAGGGGAGTGGTCACTCCCCTTTCCTTTGTCCAGTTTCGCGCCAGAGCAGGGGCTAAGGGGTCCCTGAACCGGTGTAGACTGGCTTATGCAGAATTGGGCACATCTGTGCCCAACAAAGCATTTCCAGAGGCTGGGGGAGGCTACTCCTCCCCTGCCTTCACACCATTTTCCAAAGGGAGAAGGTGTCACTCCCTCTCTCAGAGGAAGTTCTTTGTTCTGCCATCCTGGGCCAGGCCTGGCTGGACCCCAGGAGGGCAGCTGCCTGTCTGAGGGGTTGGCAGCAGCAGCAGCTGCAGAGAAACCCCAGGAAGGGCAGTATGGCAGTACCAGGGTCTGTGCTACAGACCACTGGGATCATGGAATTGTACCAACAATGCCAGGATGGCATAGAGGGGGCAATTCCATGATCATAGACATGTTACATGGCCATATTCGGAGTTACCATGGTGAAGCTACATATAGGTAGTGACCTATATGTAGTGCACGCGTGTAATGGTGTCCCCGCACTCACAAAGTTCAGTGAATTGGCTCTGAACAATGTGGGGGCAACTTGGCTAGTGCCAGGGTGCCCTCACACTAAGTAACTTTGCACCTAACCTTTACCAGGTAAAGGTTAGACATATAGGTGACTTATAAGTTACTTAAGTGCAGTGTAAAATGGCTGTGAAATAACGTGGACGTTATTTCACTCAGGCTGCAGTGGCAGGCCTGTGTAAGATTTGTCAGAGCTCCCTATGGGTGGCAAAGGAAATGCTGCAGCCCATAGGGATCTCCTGGAACCCCAATACCCTGGGTACCTCAGTACCATATACTAGGGAATTATAAGGGTGTTCCAGTAAGCCAATGTAAATTGGTAAAAATGGTCACTAGCCTGTTAGTGACAATTTGGAAAGAAATGAGAGAGCATAACCACTGAGGTTCTGATTAGCAGAGCCTCAGTGAGACAGTTAGTCACTACACAGGTAACACATTCAGGCACACTTATGAGCACTGGGGCCCTGGGTTACCAGGGTCCCAGTGACACATACAACTAAAACAACATATATACAGTGAAAAATGGGGGTAACATGCCAGGCAAGATGGTACTTTCCTACACTGACTAGCAGGGTCCCAGTGACACATAACAAACATACTGAAAACATAGGGTTTTCACTATGAGCACTGGGCCCTGGCTGGCAGGATCCCAGTGAGACAGTGAAAACACCCTGACATACACTCACAAACAGGCCAAAAGTGGGGGTAACAAGGCTAGAAAGAGGCTACTTTCTCACAGTACTATAAAGTAGATACTTAGCAATCCATGCTTTTAAAAGACAAATTTAATAGCTGCGCAAATTAAATAATAAAATACAAAAAATAGACTACCGAAAGCGTATATTCTTTTTGTATATGTACTTTATTCAGACTCGATGACATTTTCTTTTGTGAGACATTTTCGTATATCAAAATGAAGTCAAAAGAATCAGGTAACATAAAGATACTTATCCACCACGATTACATTTTTCACTTATACTCTGGTATCTCTGGTATTGTGAGTTCCACTCATGGGTGCATGGAGGTCTATTCACGAAGATTTTAAGTAAGATATGATTATTATTATTATATAGTATTACACATTGTACATAGGGTTTCCACTATATGTAATGTTTACTGGATATATCGCTGGGTGTAGCTGTAAATGAGAAATTTCAAAATGTTTGGACATACTAATTAATTTAAACACTATGTTGATTGGTTATTATAATTGTTGACAGCTGAGAGGAGCCTTGATGAAGTCAAAGGGGAGATATATACCCTGACGAAACACGTGTTGGCTTGGTTGTGTCTACTTAAACGAAAAGATTAAAGAAGAAGAAGACTTTCTCATTGGATTAATGGACTTTGTTGTTTTGATTTGATTTGATTTGATATATATTCACTTAACTGAAGAGGGTTTGAGTGCTTCCATGTTTTGTTACCCTCCTGATTTAGGCTGAATTCAAAGGAAACAAAGCCCAACTTATCCGCAGCCTGACAACTCAAAGGCATACCAGCACCAGTTTTTGTGACGTATATCTTGGCACCAACCTTCTGGGCCTCATGTATGATGTCAGAGTAGAATACTCCTGCCAGGGGAATCAGAGTGGATGATCCAAAAGTAAACACTTTGGAGGTAGGGGTATGCATCACTGGTTGAAGTTGTAGGGCCATCAGCATTTGGAGAGCCATGATGTTAATAGACGCCCCTTTATCTATCGGAGCCACCACAGGCTTGCCCCCCACCTGTATGTTGCATTTCGGGATGCGTTTCTGGGGACAGCCTTCCGGGTGCTGGCATGAACCACATGGACTGCCCCATCCAGATCATCGTCATCCATGTTGTCCTCACCGGACAGGTGTATTTGTGCAGCATGCACCGTCCGGTTCCTGGCAGGCTACCGCAGAGCCGTCGACTGGCAAAATTTAGCTAAATGATTACGTTTATTACAAGCTGTACACCTCTTTCCTAGGGCAGAATACTGGCCCTGATGAGGGTATGCCCCGCCACACATGTAGCAAGCACGATCCACTATGTTCGGCTTTGGGGCGTGATCTTTTTCTCTCTGGGATAGCCTTGGTGACTGCGCTCACAGGTTCAGTCTTCACAGGCCGCTGCAAAGCTGCCTCCATATGAGCAGTACGGACCTTAGACAGCTCCTTAGATCACCCTAAAGTGAGCATGTTTGTCATTGACATGCCAAGTACCTGTAAAATGTTCTCCCGCAGCTTCACGGAGTAACAGCCCTGGGTGAACTACGCCCGAATCACGCCCTCCGTATTAGGCAGGGTACACGTACTTGCTAACTCCCGGATTTGTTCATTGAATGTGTCCACCGACTCCTCAGGGAGCTGTCTGGCTCCTCGAAGAAGAAACCTCTCCGAATCAGGATTGGCTAACGGCTCAAAGTGGGCAGTCAAGGTTTTTTTTAATGACTGGTACTTGAATGGGGGCCCTTCCTCTATGGGTGACTTGCTAATTTTGTGGATAGCCCCCCATCCTAGATGTAGAAGCATGGGACGGCGTTGATCATTGTCCAGATCCACAGCTGCGAAATACATCTCCAGCCTCTCAACTCAGTCTTTCCACTGGGCTGTCTGGGCAAACGGTGGGTCATCAATTATGAAGGGTTCCAGTGCCCGTATGGATGACATGATCCGTCAAGTGGATGTGGGGGCACTGGTCCTGAAAACACAACAATTACTCAGGCCAAACACGCTGCACAAATGAAGGCGCACTCAGTCACAGATGCACTGTGCAGCATTGTTCCATGTTCATCTGAATGATCCTACAAGGATTGTCTCAGTCAAGTGGACATGGGGGCACTGGTCCTGAAAACACACCAATAACTCAGGCCAAACACGCTGCACAAATGAAGACGCACTCAGTCACAGATGCTCAGTGCAGCATTGTTCCATGTCCATATGAATGATCCTACAAGGATTGTCTCAGTCAAGTGGACATGGGGGCACTGGTCCTGAAAACACACCAATAACTCAGGCCAAACACGCTGCACAAATAAAGGTGCACTCAGTCACAGATGCATAGCGCAGCATTGTTCCATGTCCATATGAATGATCCTATAAGGATTGCCTCTGTCAGCATGAGTTCTGGCCAGTATTACGATTAGTCTCTCTTTGCGATGCGGGAAGGAGAAATCCCCAAACTGTATCCAGGGAATTCCCCTGTTGAATGCCTCCTCACCACACTCCTCCTGCACGAGGAGCCACGCACAGCACTTCACACGGCAAAGGCAGTCCAGAGCCTCAGCGGGGCCGTCCTCAGCACAGGCAGCCTCACACCTCTCCTCCTCGCCACACCCAGCCACGGCACGCTGCACTCGGAGGAAGGAGGCGGGGCAGCACCCTCTGTCAGCTGCACACCCGCTCGAAGGCAAAAAATTTGGATAAATGGTCAGATGCAATATGCAAAAACAGATAAAAGTAGCGTTTCAAAATTAATTAATGTGGAATTAATCACCTGTGAGCACTCTCTAAGTGACTGGCGCTACTGAAAAACACACATGAAACCAGGGACAACTGTCTGGTGGCAGCGTGGGTGTCTAGGGCTGGGCTTCCTGTGGACAGTCTGGATTGGTCATTCCTAGACAGTCAGGGAGGGTCATGGACGGGGCCGTCAGTGGAATGAGTGAGGGGGGCTTTGGAGCAAGTGTGTGTGTTGCAGGTGTGACTGGACACATGCGGTTCCAGAGCGATTCCCAGCAGAAAAATCAAGAGGAGAATTTATGTTTCCTATTTTTTTTTCTCTCTTGTGTTTACCTCCTCTGCCTCCATTTCTCTCTTTTCACAGTCTTTTCTCATGTTTATTATTCTTTTTTGTATGCCCTTCTCTTAACTGCCACTCACACATCCTTTACTCATACGTGCCTCTGTCCCACTCTCTCCTCTCCCATCCTATCTCTTACACCTTTTCTGTGTCACACGTCCTTTATCCTCGCTGTCCCACACATTTCACCCTCTTATCTCCTACTTCAATCTTCCTCTCCACCTCCTAGGACCAGTGCAAGGATTTCTACCGCCCTCTATAACGTACCATTTTCTCGACCACTCCTGCTCCCCCAAGCAATGGAGACACATTCTCTGCTGACCCTGGTGATATGAAATCCTCTGCTAGAGACAGCCGAGGCATTCATTTAGTATTCCTTCTGCAAAACCTGCTCATTCCTCTCCTCTTCTCTCAATATCTTTTCTCCTTTCTCGTCTTTTTTATGATATAACTTTTTTTGAAATTTTTCAGACATGCCAAACATTCCCTTAAATTGATGTCCTGCTTCCCACCTTTCACACAGAACATGATTAGTTACATAGTTTTACTATGGGTGAACAGCTCACAACATGGTCAGCATGTGGGTTACATAACAGTTTCCTCAAACAGGAATATCCTGCATCCCCAGATTCCCACCAACCCCAGTGTCCCCAGCAATTCTTTTATATTCTCACCAATCTGCCTAAACCTTAGCATCTTTATTCAGGCAGCCTGTAGATCCCCTCCTTCCTCTTCTTAATCACACGCTTCTCCCACCTTTCTCTCCCTCATTCTTCACTTTCTCTGTCTCACATACCCTCCTCTCTCACACTTCTATAAACATGCCCCATCTCTCTCCATATTCACTCCCTGCTCTCCCTTCTCCAGTCACTTTGTTGTTAACTCACCTCACATCCAAGCACCCTACTCCCTTCCAGAGCAACATGTTACCATCCTCTTGCACAACTTCCTTTCACATATATTCTTGTCTCACCATATTCTTTTTTATGAGACATTTTGAGGATTTGTGATAACTATAAACAAATTCTAGACATTAACTGAGGGTAGCCAGAAACCACCCATAAATTACATAAGGATGATGCTTTCTAAGGCAATCAGTCCGGTGAGCCTCATAGGTGTACTTTTTATCCATAGGTTCCAAACTCACTGTCAGCATGAATAGACATGCTCAAGAATAAACACTAATAATATGCCTTTGTGGCTTTTTTTAAACTTGGGTTTGGATGAGCTGAGGGCCTACATCCACTGTGTTTCAGTTACTCTGCTCTAGTTGTGGTAGTTGGCTCTGTGGTTCCTGGTGGTGGTATGTTGGGCATCAGTGAAGGTGAAGTGGACAATGCTGTGATCAGACAAGGAGAGTGCTGTGATGTGGCTGAATCTGACTCTGTTGCTGGAGGTGAAGAGGGGGTAAAAAGTGTGTCCGGTCTTGAGTGTGGGTACATTGACTAGTTGGGTGAGACCTGTGTTGCTCAAGTTCTCAAGAAAGGTGGTGGAGTTGGCGTTGTTGGGGTAGTCTATATGGAAATTGAGGCCGCCAAATATAATGTAGTGGTTGGAGTCAATGGCTAGTAGTGCGATGATATTGGGGATGGCGTCACAGAAGGCTCGTCAGTGTCCTGGGGGTCTGTATATGAGGGTGCCTCGTAGAGTAGTTTTGGCATCAGTTTGTAGTTGGAAATCGAGGTGTTCCATGCGTGGTGAGGTGTTGTCATTGGTGGCGATGCATCCAATGGTGTTCTTGAATATGATGGTGATGCCCCCGCCATTTTTGCTGGTGCGGTCTCAGTGCATGATCTTGTAGTTCCACAAGACCCATCCAGAAGAGGAAACAATAACTGAGGTTGGATATCAGTTCTTCTAAACACATCAAGAATTGGTATTATTCACTAACTGTTGACCTCAACAGATTCAACAGTTCTACAAGACCCAAGGAGAACCGACCATAATCACTGGCGGTGGACCGCAGCTGATCCAAGCATTACTTGACACCCATCAAAACACAAAATGATCACTGACTGTGAATCTCAGATGGTCTTCCAGTTGCACAAGAACCATCATGGGAGGTAATAATCACAGACCTTGGATATCAGCTCTTCTAAACCCATCAAGAAAAGGAAATAATCACTGATAGTGAAACTCAGCTGGCCCAAAAGTTCCACAAGACCCATCGGTAAATTACATTATTCTCTGTTAGAATTTATCCCCTTCTGTGCCCAGGACGTAATGGTTACGTCCTGAGGCACAGTGCTGCTGTGCCCAGGACGTAACTATTACGTCCTGGGCACGGAGCCCAGAGGGAGCGCTAGCGCTCCCTCTGTGGGGTTCCCCCCACCCCCCAAGGCAGGGATGGAAGGGGAAGCCCTTCCCTTTCCACCCCCCCCCCCCACACCCACTGTGACGTCAGCCCTCGATCGCGCGCTTATTTGTCACAGGGCCTTCAAAGCATTTCTCTTCCGATCACGTGGGGGAGGCCGAGAGAGGCTTCAAAGGGAAGGAAAGGAATTTCCTTCCCTTTGAAGTCTCTCTCTGCGTTTCAAAAGCCGGATTGCAAAGCAATCCGGCTTTTGAAACGCCCACTAGACACCAGGGATTTATTTTAAAAAATGAAATTGGCATAAGGGAGCGACCGCTTGGGCAAGGGTCGTCCCCCGGGGGGGGGCATTTTTTTGTAAGGCCTTTTCGGGCAGAAACCTCTAGGCACCAGGGATATATATTTTTTTTGTTTTGTTTTTGTTTTTAATTTTCTTTTACAGGTGGGGAGCGACCCCTTAGGCAAGAGTCGCTCCCATAGGGGGCAAATTATATGTAGGCCATTTCTGCCCCCCTTGGGGGCAGATTGGCCTATTTTTATGAGGCCAATCTGCCCCCAGGGGAGACAGAAACCACTAGACACCAGGGATTTTGTTTTTTTTGTTTGTGAATTTCACGCAAGGGGAGCGACCCCTTAGGCAAGGGCCGTTCCCCTGGGGGGCAAATTTATTTTAGGCCATTTCTGCCCCCCAGGGGGGCAGATCAGCCTGTTTTAATTAGGGCGATTTGCCCCCAAGGGGGGCAGAACCAACTAGGCACTGGGGATTTTTTTTTGTTGTTGTTTTACAGATGGGGAGCGACCCCTTAGGCAAGGATAGCTCCCCTGGAGGGGGAAATTGTATTTAGGCCATTCCTGCCCGCTTTGGGGGCAGATCGGCCGATTTTAGGTCAATCTGCTCCCAAGGGGGGCAGAAACCACTAGGCACCAGGGATCTTTTTTTTTTGACCCGTCACGCCAGGGGAGCGACCCCGTAGGCAAGGGTCGCAACCCGGGGGGTGTGGGAGGCAAATTTATTTTAGGCCATTTCTGCCCCCCCTGGGGGCAGATCGGCCTATTGTTATTAGGCCGATCTGCCCCCCAGGGGGGGCAGAAACCTCTAGGCGCCAGGGCTAAAAAAATGTTTGTGTTTTTTTTTTTTTTTTTTTTTTTAGATATGGGGAGCGACCCCTTAGGCAAGGGTCTCTCCCCTGGAGGGGCAAATTGTATTTAGGCCATTTCTGCCCGCTTTGGGGGCAGATCGGCCGATTTTAGGTCAATCTGCCCCCAAGGGGGACAGAAACCACTAGGCACCAGGGATCTTTTTTTTTGCGCCGTCACGCAAGGGGACCAACCCCGTAGGCAAGGGTCGCTTCCCGGGGGGGGGGGGAATTTATTTTAGGCCATTTCTCCCCCCCCCGGGCCGGCTGAGCTAGAGGCCAAAATCCACAGGTAGGCACTTGGCAAAAAACACCTCTGTTTTCTGTGAAAAAATGTGATGTGTCCACGTTGTGTTTTGGGCCATTTCCTTTTGTGGGCGCTAGCCCTACCCACACAAGTGAGGTACAATTTTTATCAGGAGACTTGTGGGAACGCTGAGTGGAAGGATATTTGTGGCTCCTCTAAGATTCTAGAACTTTCTGTCACCGAAATGAGAGGAAAAAGTGTTTTTTTGCCCAAATTTTGAGGTTTGCAAAGGATTCTGGATAACAGAACCTGTTCAGAGCCCCACAAGTCACTCCATCTTGGACTCCCCTAGGTGTCTAGTTTTCAAAACTGCTCTTGTTTGCTAGGTTTCCCCAGGTGCCGGCTGAGCTAGAGGCCAAAATCCACAGGTAGGCACTGTTTTCTGTGAAAAAATGTGATGTGTCCACGTTGTGTTTTGGGCCATTACCTTTCATGGGCACTAGGCCTACCCACACAAGTGAGGTACCATTTTTATAGGGAGACTTGGGGGAACGCTGGGGTGGAAGGAAATTTGTGGCTCCTCTCAGATTCCAGAACTTTCTGTCACCCAAATATGAGGAAAATATGTTTTTTTAGCCAAATTTTGAGGCTTGCAAAGGATTCTGGGTAACAGAAACAGGTCAGAGCCCCACAAGTCACCCCATCTTGGATTCCCCTAGGTCTCTAGTTTTAAAAAATGCACAGGTTTGGTGGGTTTCCCTAGGTGCCGGCGAGCTAGAGGCCAAAATCTACAGGTAGGCACTTTGCAAAAAACACCTCTGTTTTCTGTCAAAAAATGGGATGTGTCCATGTTGTGTTTTGGGCCATTTCCTTTTGTGAGCGCTAGGCCTACCCACACAAGTGAGGTACCATTTTTATAGGGAGACTTGGGGGAACGCTGGGTGGAAGGAAATTTGTGGCTCCTCTCAGATTCCAGAACTTTCTGTCACCGAAATGTGAGGAAAATGTGTTTTTTTAGCCAAATTTTGAGGTTTGCAAAGGATTCTGGGTAACAGAACCTGGTCAGAGCACCACAAGTCACCCCATCTTGGATTCCCCTAGGTCTCTAGTTTTCAAAAATGCACAGGTTTGGTAGGTTTCCCTAGGTGCCGGCTGAGCTAGAGGCCAAAAGCTACAGGTAGGCACTTTGCAAAAAACACCTCTGTTTTCTGTCAAAAAATGGGATGTGTCCACGTTGTGTTTTGGGCCATTTCCTTTCGTGGGCGCTAGGCCTACCCACACAAGTGAGGTACCATTTTTATCAGGAGACTTGGGGGAACGCTGGGTGGAAGGAAATTTGTGGCTCCTCTCAGATTCCACAACTTTCTGTCACCGAAATTTGAGGAAAATGTGTTTTTTTTAGCCAAATTTTGAGGTTTGCAAAGGATTCTGGGTAACAGAACCTGGTCAGAGCCCCACAAGTCACCCCATCTTGGATTCCCCTAGGTCTCTAGTTTAAACAAATGCATAGGTTTGGTAAGTTTCCCTAGGTGCCGGCTGAGCTAGAGGCCAAAATCTACAGGTAGGCACTTGGCAAAAAACGCCTCTGTTTTCTGTCAAAAAATGGGATGTGTCCACGTTGTGCTTTGGGGCATTTCCTGTTGCGGGTGCTAGGCCTACCCACACAATTGAGGTACCATTTTTATCGGGAGACTTGGGGGAACATAGAGTAGCAAAACAAGTGTTATTGCCCCTTGTCTTTCTCTACATTTTTTCCTTCCAAATATAAGAGAGTGTGTAAAAAGATGTCTATTTGAGAAATGCCCTGTAATTCACATGCTAGTATGGGCACCCTGGAATTCAGAGATGTGCAAATAACCACTGCTCCTCAACACCGTATCTTGTGCCCATTTTGGAAATACAAAGGTTTTCTTGATAGCTATTTTTTACTCTTTATATTTCAGCAAATGAATTGCTGTATACCCGGTATAGAATGAAAACCCACTGCAGGGTGCAGGTCATTTATTGGCTCTGGATACCTAGAGTTCTTGATGAACCTACAAGCCCTATATATCCCCACAACCAGAAGAGTCCAGCAGACGTAATGGTATATTGCTTTCAAACATCTGACATTGCAGGAACAAGTTACAGAGTAAAACGTAAAACGTAAAACTCTATTTCAATATTATTATTTTTCAGTTGTTATTTTCTGTAGGAAACCCTTGTAGAATCTACACAAATTACCCCTTGCTGAATTCAGAATTTTGTCTACTTTTCAGAAATGTTTTGGTTTCTGGGACCCAGCATTGGTTTCACGCCCATTTCTGTCACTGACTGGAAGGAGGCTGAAAGCACAAAAAAATCATAAAAATGGGGAATGTCCCAGTAAAATGCCAAAAGTGTGTTGAAAAATTGGGTTTTCTGATTCAAGACTGCCTGTTCCTGAAAGCTGGGAAGCTGGTGATTTTAGCACCACAAACCCTTTGTTGATGCCATTTTCAGGGGAAAAACCACAAGCCTTCTTTTGCAGCCCCTTTTTCCCATTTTGTTAAAAAAACTAAATGTTCACTGTATTTTGGCCAATTTCTTGGCCTCCTTCTGGGGAACCTACAAAGTCTGGGTACCTCTAGAATCCCTAGGATGTTGGGAAAAAAGGACGCAAATTTGGCGTGGGTAGCTTATGTGAACAAAAAGTTATGAGGGCCTAAGCGCGAACTGCCCCAAATAGCCAATAAAAAGGCTCGGCACAGGAGGGGGAAAAGGCCTGGCAGCGAAGGGGTTATGTGAGGCGTACATCTCCTACCCAAGGAAATAAATTCAAAAGCCCTTGAATCAATAAAACTGACCCTGCACCTTCATAAGCCGTTAGATAAGAATTGCAACCCTATAAACGTCACCAAGAACAAATCTTAACCACAAAAGGTCAACAACTTAATACTGGCAACAATAACACATTCCCAGCGTCATGCATATTCTGTGGTTTATTTCAAACCGATACTAGGCACACAACATCAATAATGTAGACAGGATTCTGGAATCAAGATCTATTTCTGTTGACATTTTGCAGCTCAGATTATGACTGTAGCACAACAGTGTTAATACACTAAGAAAAATGTATACACACATTCCACACACAGCTGCATGTATGTATGACGTCTCCTTCTCTTCCAATATATCACTGGATACCAATCCAAACGTTACATCTTTATTTAGTATGATGTACACACAGCCGGCTCAGAGATCAGTCCTCAGCAACTGTCACTTCGCCCATCTGCATTCCATTCCCCCATTCTAATTGTCATGGCAACTTCGTAAACACTGTAACTTGAGTATATAAATATACAACATATCTCCCTTATTAACAACATAAAACATAACGGTATCACAGAAAATGGTACATTAACTATTTACATATTATATTAATACAATGTGTAAATTCATTCTCTATATCTCCCTGGAATTCTCCTTTGACGATTGCTCCTCCGTAACTTTACTCCTTCATAACTTTTCCCTTTTTATTCCACAACATCTTTATTTACGTCTGTTTGTTTTGTTATTAATTCACGATTGTCTTTTCCAAACTTGTTTGTTTCTAAATTGCTACATTTCACAACATTCCTTAGAATACATATCTTCCCATCATCCAAAATCACTGAATATTTCATTACTTTCCGAACTTTCTTAGGATCAGACCATTTTGATTCACCTTTCTTATAATCCTGGAATCTTCCTACTTTTACTACATCACCTACATTCCAACGTAAATTTTCATTTTTTATTGTATGTTCTTTTCCCTTTGAACAATATTTTTGTTGTTTTATTTCAACACCCTTTCTCATGTTTTCTTCATCCACTCTTACTACTTTGTCTTTATTCATCCAAGTTGGAAAGAGCTATAGTGCAAGTCTTCCTACCCCTCAACAAGACAAACGGAGTTTCACCGTTCAAAGAATGTGGAGTAGAGCGATAATTCCACACCATTTTCTTTATTTCTTCCTTCCAATCCAATTTACATTTCACAGCCAATTGTATATTTTCCCCCAAAACTCTATTAAACCTCTCAACAAGACCATTCTCACGTGGATGATATACAGCAGTTCTTCTGTGCTAAATTCCACACTGTTTTAGAAATTCCTCAAATTCTCTTGCTACAAATTGTGGCCCATTATCAGAAACCAAAATCTCTGGATATCCTTCTCTCCTGACCACTTCTTTACAAAATTCTATAATTACTTTTGTTTTTACTTCTCTAACAAAAGTAACTTCTGGCCATTTGGAATAGTAGTCCATCAGCACCACAGCATACCTACTCTCACTTCCTAATATATCAAAAGGTCCACACACATCTATACCCAATCTCTGCCAAGCACATTCAGGATAATCCATTGTTGTTACCGGCGTATTAACTGGACTGTGAGACTTATCACTATGCGCACATGCAACGCATTCCCTTACAAATCTTTTCACATCATGATCTAAACCAGGCCACCAAAAATCCAATCGAACTTTGCGTTTCATAGCGGACATCCCACCATGACCCTCATGAAGCGCAGTTAATACTCTACACCGTAATGATTTTTGCACTAATAACCGATCACCACGTCTTAAAAAGCCATTAATGCATGACAATTCTGTCCAAATAAATTTATAATTGGAAATCTCATCTAATTTGTTCCATTTCCATTTCCAACGCTTTGGCAACAAATGTATTATCTTCTGACAAATTTCATCCTCCTCTATTGCAAGTCTCCATTCTTGTTCTGATAGTGCTTTGAAACTTGCATTTACTATATCTGCCACTAAAATATCATCTTCTTCCACATGGTTGATTTTATCTAATGGACATTGAGATAAAAAATCTGCACTGCCATTTTTTATTCCAGGAATATATTTTGTTGTGAATGTATATTCCTGTAATCTGAATAGCCATTTTGCAACGTGTGGAGTAGCCCTTCCTGCACCTTTTATTGTAAATACTTCAATTAATGGCTTATGGTCAGTCCAAAGTTCAAAATCGACACCCCATACAAAATTTCTAAAGTGTTGAATACCCCACCAACACGCCATAGTTTCCTTCTCAATAGTTGAATAATTTAATTCTGCACCTCTTAACGTCCTTGAAGCAAATACAATTATTCTTTCATGACCATATTTATTCCTCTGCATAAGAACAGCACCTAGACCATACATACTCGCATCAGTTGCAATAATCAGTTTATCACCTGGTTTATATGGTGCTAAGGCTATTGCATTTATAATACAATCCTTTGTATTCTTAAAGGCTTTTTCACATTCTGTTGACCATACAACTTACAACCCTTTCTCATTAATTCTCTCAAAGGTCTAACTTTATCTGCAAAATGGTCTACAAACTTTGAATAAAATTCAGCCAGACGTAGAAATGATCGTAGCTGATCCTTATCCAATGGATTTTGAGGCATCTCAATAGCCTCCATTAATTTATGTTTGGGTTTTATACCTTGTTCTGACAATGTATGACCTAAGTATTCTACTTCTTGAATAGCAAATTTGCATTTATTCAATTCAACAGTCACACCAGTTTTATCCAGTATGCACAACACATCATATAAAATTCCGTCATGGTCTTGTTTGTCAACACCCCAAATCAAAACATCATCCTGAAAAAATCTTACTTGTTTTACACCTCCCAACAATTTTTGCATCACACTCTGAAAAACAGCTAAGGCAGATGCCAATCCGAATGGCATTGTTTTAAAACGGAATGCACCTTCTGGTGTAACAAATGATGTCAAATGACAAGAATCTTCATGTAACATAATTTGATGGTAAGCATTTGACAGGTCAATTGTTGAAAAATATCTTCCTTCAGACACACCTGATAACAACTCTGCAATATTGGGTAAAGGATGGCGATCAATCCATATGCACTTGTTTAAGTCCCTCAAGTCCACACACATCCTTATCTTTCCATTCGGTTTCCTTACTAAAACAATTGGACTTAACCAATCAGACGCCTCAATAGGTTAAATTATATTGAGTTTACACAATCTCTCTAATTCCTCCTTTAGAGGACCCCTCAACACCAAAGGTACACTTCTAACTTTGTGAGCTATTGGAGTAATATTTTCCTTCAATATCATTTTATGCACAAATTGTTTTAAACAACCCAAATTTGTACTAAATAACATTGGAAATTTCTGTGCCCATGTGGTTATATTATCAGAAGCTGTTGTTAACACTTGATCCTCCCAATTAGGATCTAATGTAATACCTAAAGCATGTTGATCTCTCCATCCTAACAACAACTTTCCATTATCAACAACATAAATCATACATTTAGCACTTCTGTCCTTAAATGATATTTTGGTTTCAAAACATCCAATAATCGGTATTTTACCTCCACTATAACCTTCAGGCTGAATGCGTGTCTCTTGTAGCTCCATGCCCCCCAAGTCATACCATACATCCTTACTAACTAGTGTATAAGGGGAACAAGAATCCGCCCACATACATATTTATTTCCCACATATCTTTACAGAACACTTTGGAGGGTGATATTCTGTATCATAGGATTCTAGTTTTAATATGTCTTCTCCATCCTGAACCATCAACACTTCTACCTCATCTTCAGAGTGTGACTTTTCTTCCTCATAAATGTTATTAATATTTCCTTGGTCAGTTACACAATTCACTTTGGTAACATTCCCTTCACTTCTACAGACTTTAGCAAAATGACCAATTCTTTTGTACTTGTAGCACTTCACTTTTATTGCAGGACAATTTCTAGCTGATGCTAAATGTTTTACACTCCCACAACGATAACATGTTCTCTTATAATTCTCATTCATTGTTAAGTTTCTTTTTTCTTCTTCCTTGAATTTATTTCTAAAACTCGTCTCTCTTATTTTGCAAACACTGTCGCGATTATGTAATTCATTTACATACTTAGATGTATTTTCTACTCTTTTAGCCACAGTAATAGTTTTTCTAATGTTGGTTCTTTCATCCCTAGTAACTTGTCTTGAATTTTAACGTTACTCGTTCTATTAATTAATTGATCTCGAATAATTTCATCTTGTAGACCTTTAAATTTACATGTAGTGGCTAAATTACGTAAGGCAGCCACAAATTGATCAATGGATTCATCTACACCTTGTGTACGAGAATAAAATTTGTGTCTCTCCACAGCTACACTTACTTTCCTACCGAAGTGTTCTTCCAATGCTCCTATCGCCACATCATATTCATCTAGTAATTCCTCTTCCATATCCGAATTCTCAATATTGCTTTGTTCTGTACCTTTAATACCTGGTAATGTTTTTAAAACTTTTCTACCTTCAACACCCAAGTTGTGTTTCAATATGGCCAATTTCCTTCTAGCAGTGAAAGCACACCCATCCATTGCTTCTAGATAAGTTTTAAATGCTTCACACCAATCTTCCCATTGCATAATTGGGTTCCCAGGACCTTCTAAAAATGTAGGTGGTGGTAAAATTGATTGAATTTTTTCTTTTTATATATGTGTATACGTATATATGTTTAAGTAAATTGTTTATTTTATCTATGAAACATTTTCCACCAAAATAATAACTAACATAAACAAAGTCGTCACCGTTGTCTGCACTTTGACTTCTTTACACGAATAAGTCTTTTTTTATTTTCTATGGCAACACTGAACGGAAGTTCTTCTTCACTTTCAGTTTATTTATCGGCATAGGGTGCTAGCGTCAGTGCCAACAGAACACAAGGAACGAGCTACATGAGTTTTCTGCAACGTTCTCTTTAACTCGTAAAGAAGTGAGTGCCAGGCATTCCTCTGTACACGTGTTCAGTTGGTACCTTCAAGTTCTCTACTGTTACTCGTCGAGTCAACAGCAAACGCTGCATGCCTCTCCGTGCTCGCGCTCCCCGTGTTTGCGCTCCACACGTCTCATTCAACTTGTGACATATTCCTGTGAAAACTCCTTGCTCCACATCAGCACAACACTGCAAAAATAAACTTGTGTTTTCCCTCCACACACTCCAACAATGGCGCTGCGTCTTTCCTAAGACTTCTTCCACGATGTTAAACAAACGTGTGTACACTGCCGTGTCTCTCCACAGATTTCATCGGCTATGCAACAGCTGTAGCCCGGTCAAACATGCATCGCCTTGTTAGCCAAAGCGCACAGTTCCCACGCAGATGCCACCATGCCTTCTCTGCTCCTCCTCACCGAATATGCCAAGACTCATTACCAAGAGACCCACAAAACAGTAGTGGTAATTAACACAATGCATACCATTGTTTACTGAGCCGGCTGTCATCTGTTGATCCCATCCTCGTCGCCAGTATAACGTCTCCTTCTCTTCCAAAATATCACTGGATACCAATCCAAACGTTACATCTTTATTTACTATGATGAACACACAGCCGGCTCAGAGATCAGTCCTCAGCAACTGTCACTTCACCCATCTGCATTCCATTCCCCCCATTCTAATTGTCATGGCAACTTCGTAAACACTGTGGCTTGAGTATATAAATATACAACAGTATGCATGTACAAACTCACTGACAGATAATTCCAGGCCCATTTATACACAAACTCACTGGTTCACACAATCACACAGAAATATACATGCAGTCATAATTTCTTCCACACCCAAACATGCACAGAGAGACCATTACGAACAAGCACACATGGAAGTGCGCACTCACAAAGAAATGACTCAACTCACACACACAGAAATCATTGTTACGACACGCAGCTCGTCCTCTCGCTCTCAGCAGACCCCCATCAAGATGAAAACCAACTTCCACAACTGCATGAAGAAGGCCTCTGCTTGAATGAAGGACAACTGCCTGAAGCTGAACATGAACAAAATGTAGGTTCTGATCTTCGGCAGACACTCAACCCTCTGGAACGACTCCTGGTGGCCAGCATAGATCGGACCCACCCCCACACTGAAAGATCACGCCCACAAACTCTGCATCATTCTCAACAGCAAATTCTCCATGAAATGCCAGGTCAACGGTGTTTCAGCAGCCTGCTTCCATACATTCTGCATGCTCTGCATCAGTAGGAGGAAGATGCATGCCCTCATCACCAGCCGACTGGAATACGGCAACGCACTCTACGCAGGCAACACCACCAAAATCATGCAACAACTCTAGACGATCCAGAACGCAGCTGCCAGGCTGAATCTCAACCTGCCCAAAAGAACCCATGTCACCAAGGCCCTGAAGGACCTTCATTGGCTCCCGATCCAGAGAAGATGCCACTTCAAGCTCCTGACCCATGCCTACAAATCCTCCATAACCAAGGACTCGCCTACCTGAACCACGGCCTTCACCTCTGTTGTGTAGCCATTTTAGTTCTAGCTCCATACACGTTATTTTAACACACTAGGCCGCTGTGCACTTTAACCTAGATATATTTCATTCAGCTTCGTCTTATTGTTACAATAACCATTTTTACGGTCTTGTTTTATTTCGGTGTAGCTAACTGTTTTTGCCTAGGCCAGCACTCTGTTCTCAGACAAGACATTCTTGATCACTCTGTGCTTCTTCCAAGGCTACAGCACGGTACACTGCCGGTGAACGTGGCGTGGTCCAACATTCGTAGAAAATACACATCCTTACGTAGGGACACTTTCTTAGAACATCAGCTGTCTTATTAGAAAAACACTTCTTTGTCCCTTGCACGTTAGAGGGAGATGCCAGCCAGGGAACCACGAATGTCTGCTGATTGCCGAATGCTTCGCTACAGATGCTAACGCAGATCGCAGGCCTTTGCTCAGGTATGGGGGTTGATGTCTTCCCAGTGGAACCTGAAGGGCAGAATTAGAACTTAACATGCTGTGGTCTATCATAGCCTAGGTAGGGATTAGTCCATCAAAAAGAGTGACAATATGATAGCGTTGTTTTTATGCTTCACTCTTCTCGTCACAATTATCATACTGTCATGTTATGTCGTCCTGGTAATTGCAGCTCACGCTTTGCTTTCTAAGATGCAGTTGTTTTATTAAACTTATTATTGAAACATATACTGCTTCTGTTTGTCATTTATATATGAGACTGAATTGTAAGTAAGAGAACCGGATGAGGCCTGAGTGACCACGACTTTCCTGAGAAGCCTAGTATGTCATGTGCTCGGCTTCCCAATCATCACTATCCTTTGGTGGGGATGAGGCACTGCTAGTTAGCCGGAGCAAAACCCGTACTGGAGCGACAGGTGTCAACCGCAGTGGGTTAGACTTAGTTTCCCACACCGCAGGCGATTCTGTCGCTCAAAATCCAGTAGTCTCATTAGAATAATGAGAGCCTACGCAACATGGCGCCACAAACGTTTGGTCAGGCTCTAATTTTCGGGTCCTCCGTAGTATCTCTGTCTCATTATATATAATGACACCTCAATACCGTATACGGAGACGTCCATGGTACTGAGGATTTCCACCCCAGCTACATAGGTTATCCTATTTGTAACTGGGGGTTGTTCAAGCTTGAACTTTAAAAGGATAACCCTATTTTGTGTGCCTTCTCTGAACTTATAGTCTGTCTATAATGGCGAATCCACAGCAGGTACAAATAGCAGTTAATATGAGACAACCTCTGACTGCACATTTATTAGCAAATGGCCTAACGCCACAGGGGGATCCAGTAACATTTGTGGTGGATGCCCATGCAGCTTATAGAACAGAACTTTTTTATTCTTGGGTCACATTTCCGGCAGTTTATGAGAACACAAATACATTTCATCATTATGCACTTGCAAATGCACCTGGACAATACAGAGCATACGCATATTTAGAAATACCATTATCTTATCAAGAACATTAAAATTGGCTTGATGGCGCCCTACCCCACACAATATTACCAGTAAGGTTAAGTCCTCTAAGTAATGATGGTCCTACCTGGCCTTTATTGGCCACCTATACACCACGTCCTGAAGTTGCAAATTTAGTGGTAGCTGAGGTTCGTTACTTATATATAGAATTAACAGCAATATGTAGACGATTAGTACAATTCGTAATGCAAACATTAAATACAAACCCATGACGTGCTTCTCCAGCACAACCACATGCAGTAACTGAGGTTCGACGCTTATACATTGAGTTAACAGCAATATACAGACGATTAGTACAATTTGTGATGCAAACTTTAAATACAAACCCAGCGCGTGCTGCTCCAGCACAACCACATGCAGTAACACCAGGTATAAATCCGGTGACTGTACATTCAATTATGGGTAAGGTCCCGGCCAAACGAGAGGAGACTCCATTTTGGCTAGCACAAAAAATGTATACGCTGGAGGCAGTATTTCCCCATACGGGACCTCAGGACAAACATAGAATATTAACAATGTGCTTGCCTTATGGGATGGTCCCTACAGTAGATAACTGTAATACCTGGGGCACGGTATTTGCCGCGCTCTATACAACTGCACACGGTACACCAACATTTGCCAATTTACCTGAGGTGTTGAAGCAAATACAAGATAAATACGAGGATGCCCTGGCCCTAGATTTGGTTTGCAATTGTTGGGTAATTTTGCCACAGTATCTTCAATCATTTTAAGCAGCCTTAAATGGGAAGCAATCGCATTTGCAGTGCGATTGCGGCTCCGTGACGTTCCGCAACAGGATCAGGAAAGCAAGCTGCCTAAAATAATCGCAGAATCTTATTCTAGCATAGGTCGAGACAGTTTAGGGGCCAGACCATCTAAACCACAATTTCAGGGCAAATCAAACAAAGATTCTCCCAAGCAAGCTCCTGAGGGAAAACAAGAAATGCTGGGATAAAAAACAACAAACTCCCAAAAAAGAGAGGAGAGAATCTCCACGTGTGGAGAACCCGCAGAACAGATAAAGGGGGTTATTCCAACTTTGGAGGAAGTGGTAATCCGTCCCAAAAGTGACGGTAAAGTGACGGATATACCACCAACCGTATTACGAGTCCATTATATCCTATGGAACTCGTAATACGGCTGGTGGTAAATCCGTCACATTTGGGACGGATTACCACCTCCTTCAAAGTTGGAATAACCCCCATAATCTCAGAAATAGAGATAATATAAAAATGCCTGATAGATATCAATATACTGATACACGGCAATCTCGTTCCTTTCAGGACTCATCGGAAAAACGAAATGAGAGAGGTGGGCGATCAGAGCGAGGACAGAGTACGTGAAACCGAGACAGGAATCACAACGTTCTTCGGAGGTTTCTGTTAAAAAGGAAGAGAAACCCACTCAACAAAAACCACAATTCAAAAAGAAAAAAGTGGCAGCAGTCACAGTTCGACATGCCATTCAGGAAGAGGGTCCTCTTGAAGAACAAGAAGTGGGCTCTAGCACTGCTAGACGGCGCAGCAGAGGTCACAATAATTTTCTGGAGTCTTCTAGAGAATCTGGAGGTGAAAGCAACTGATGACTTTATGTATAAAGTAATGCTGCAGTTAGAAGGAGAAATTGAGCGCATAATAGACGCAATCTTTTGGGGTCGCGTGGTAAACATATACGATGTTTTGTTGGCCAAACAAGATTGTCCGTACCTGCCCACATGGGGAAGACGTGATTAAGCCTTCCTTCTCGCCCCTTGTTCCAGAGGAACTCGCTGACTCCTGTGCCACTGATTGAGCTTTGGCACAGGCTCCTGCTTTATACTGCAATCACGTAGGATGGGATGAAGAATCCCCGTACCATGTAATTCCAATTAACAATGAACCTCAACCACAACCTCAGTATCCTATAAAACACGAAGCAAAAGCACCTGTGAGAGAAATACTCACACAATTAGAGTACCAGGGTGTAATTGAACCCTGTGTCTCCCCAATAAATAATCCGTTATTCCCAGTAGCTAAACCAGACCATTCATATAGAATAGTCTTAGATGTCAGACACTTAAACAGTCATATATGCACATATGCTATACAAAATTCACATAGCACGGCACTAATGAACAATATAGTGCGTAAAAAATACAAAACAACACTGGACATTTCCAATGTTTTTTTCTGCCAGAATATAGCGCCTGAGAATAGAGACTTAACAAGTTTCAGCATGCAAGGCTCCCAGAAAAATTCTGTTGTTTACCTCAGGGGCATAAGAACAGCCCAGGACTGTTTGCAGCTTGTGTGACAGCAATTTTGCACAAGATTGATCCTGAAGCATTGTCCTATGTAGATGATATCTACCTTATGGATGATGAACTACTACAACATCTAAGACGGGTAGCCCGCATTGTTGTAGGATTTGCTGAATTTGGCTACAAATTCAATTAAAAAAAAAACAAAAATCGCCTTCCTCAGCGTTCTGTTTTTGGGATATGAGCTGTCAAGTGAAGGAAAGAGACTAGCGCCACAATTCTTAGAAAAATGCGCACAATTACAACCACCACAATCCAATCTCTATTGGGTTTCCTAAATTGTGGCAGAACTTACATTGCATATTATGCTACACACATAAAACCTTTATATGATCTGATACGTCCTGATTTTTCAAGTAAATTCTGGACAATTGAACATACACCCGTTCTTCGAGATTTGCAAACAGACATGCTTGCAGCACAACACTTACACATGAGGGGCAAAAAAAGTAATGGCTGGGGCCATCGGTTTCACCTATGTCACATTTAATGAAGATGAGACAGTCCTGATTGCTTACAAATCACACTTATATTCAGCGGCAGAACGTCGCTTTGCTCCCACTGAGAAAATTCTCACTGCTGTACAGATGGCTGTCATTAAAGAAAGACCTCTTGCCCAAGGAAAACGCATTATTGTTGTTTCTCCAATTCCAGCCCTAGAGGCTGTCACAAAAGTCAGTGATCCAAACGCAAAAGCATTACATCAACGTTGGATACAATGGGCTACGTCTTTGACAGCCACTGATGTAGACTACATTTTTGACCCAAAATTACAAACTCAAGAATTTTTACAGTACAAAATAGAGTACCCAGTTCCAGCGAATACATTGCCTATTGAACAATATCATAGAGTCATGTACACCGATGGCTCAGCACAACCCGCAATTGGCACAAAACACCAATATATTCTGCTGCTTGCGCAGTCGTAAGTGGCTACATGGAGGGTGATACATTTTGTCCTCTACATACCTTTACACAAACCCTAGGGGATTGCACAGCACAGTTGGCAGAACTAAAAACTCTGCTGATGGCACTGAAGCACACGAATCCGGCACAGCCTACTCTGATTGTTTGTGATTCATATTATTGTGTCCAGTCCTTTAATGAATACCTGCATTATTGGCGCCAGAATGGGTTCAGAGATTCCAAAGGCAACACCATAAAACACAGACTTCTGTGGGGGAAAGTAGCAGACCTGAAAGAAACGCTACCAAATGTCCATGTTGTACATGCACTTGGCCACCAGCGCGTTGGGATACACGTTGCTGGAAATGCATTGGCTGATGAAGCAGCAAAGTCAGCAGTGGCTGTGGCTGCTGTGGCTGCAGTGACTCGTTTGAGTTCAAAACCGGACGCAGACATTTGGGCCGCTGTGACAGCTACGGCTGATGGTACGCCCTATCCTGAAGGATTTCCTAACAAATATTCCTCCCATATGGGAGGTATGCTGACCGCTGAAGTTAATATACCAGGTGTAGGTGGACGGGACATTCCCAATAGAGATAAAAGATCACAATTGATTAAAGCCGCACACGAGGGGGCGGCTTCTGCCCATGCTGGTGTGGCGGCTACGATTTCTATCTTGCAGGCCCGTTATTGGTGGCCAGGTCTCTATAAAGAGACCAAGCAGTATGTCCTTTGTAGTGACATCTGTCAACAAATTGAAGTTTCCACTGCAAAACGCCCACTGCAGACACCCCTCCTAATTTAAAACAAACCATTACAATGTGTGTACCTGGACCACTGTGGTCCCCTAACACCGGACAGTGCATACAAGTATATTTTAGTCGCTGTTGATTCGTGCTCCAGATTTTTATGGGTGTGGCCACAACGCTTGGCTGACGCTCAGACTGTTATTAAAGATTTGCGAGTCTTTATTGGTACATATGCGGTTGCGGCTTTCCAATCGGACCAGGGCCCTGCTTTTGCCTAATGGGCATTCAGGGACGCCATGGCTTCGTTGGGGGTCCAACTCCATCTCCGCACCGCACCCTCACTGACCCACTTTAGAAAGGGACTGAAAACCTAACTTTAACGACAGCCACCTGCAACAAACACCTGGGTGACAAGCCGCACTATACAAAAAACACCTGACTGATTGATTGATCATTCACACACAAACACACCAACAGACACATGCACACACTTACAGAGAGATGCCTACGGTTCATGCATACTCACTCTGACACGGACCATGTAGGTATGTGATTACTACGCAAAGTTTGGGAGGGTAATGCTTGTTTTTGATTCTTTCAGGAAGACTCTTGGAAAGATCTGGGTTCCTAAGCCCCCGGACAGTGACTCTCCACCCAGTATATTCACCTGGTAGAGGCATGACCCAGGCTGAAGGGTGAACCAGTGGCGTCTCTGCTTCTCTGACCTAGACAGGCGCAAGTACAAACCTGCACATACAGAATGATAAATCTTTAACTGCACATGACTCCCGGCTGCCACTCACCCTCATGGTGTTATATTGTTCCTCTTCCTTGAGTTTAGACTCCAGCTTGTGTCCCATCTCTTTCCTCAGATGCCACAGCCAGTCCTGGAGCTTCTTCTGCAGAGAGCAATGTACAAAAGTGACAACTGTTGATTTGTAAAGTGAAGTTGTTCATACAATAATAATCATCACGTGATCATCCAGACATATGCAGAAAGTAAGTCCCAGCCACACATTCACAGTTTAATCACCAGTCACACATATCTTGATTATAAGCTTTAGCCACAGGTTATCAACCTGGAAGCTACAGCCACACTAAGCCAAGCCACAGATGTGCTCATGTGAAGTTCAGATTGTGAGTATAGGCCACGTGTTTCCAGATCACAGGCACCAGGAAAACATCCAGACGGAGGTTTCCAGGGCACTTAATTCCATATTAAAATGCCAGAACAGCCTTAAGCAACGTGTAAGAACAGGATCAGATATCTAGATTGGTCCTGAATATGCCACAAGCCACTTCCCCAATACTTGACTCCCCTCTACTTGCAGGTTTCTAGTCTGGAATCTGTCTGTCTGTCACCATCACCTCGCAGTACAGAGCAGTCACTTCTATACAGGGACAAAGGCAACGAGAGAGGGAACAGACGCCCGCTCCACCAAGAGCAGGCACCGGTCTGTGAGATGCAGGCTGCAGCCCTTGGAGGGTCTGTGAGACGGAACAGGCGCCAGCCCCACCAAGAGCAGACACCAGCATCATACAGTGTCTGTGTCCCAGTACTGGCAGTCATAACCGGAGAGAGCAGACACCAGCCCGCACAGTGTCTGTGCCACAGAACAGGCAATCGTAACCAGAGAGAGCAGACACCAGGATTATACAGTGTCTGTGGCCCAGACCAGGCAGTCATACCAAAGAGAGCAGACACCAGCAGCATACAGTGTCTGTGCCCCAGTACTGACAGTCATAGCAGAGAGAGTAGACACCAGCAGCATACAGTGTCTGTGCCCCAGTACTGACAGTTATAGCCAGAGAGAGCAGACACCAGCATTATACAGTGTCTCTGCCCCAGTCCTGGCAGTCATACCAGAGACAGCAGACACCAGCAGCATACACTATCTGTGCCCCAGTACCAGAGACAGCAGACACCAGCAGCATACAGTGTTTGTGCCCCAGTGCTGGCAGCCATAACCAGAGAGAGCAGACACCAGCAGCATACAGTGTCTGTGCCCCAATACTGGCAGTCACACCAGAGAAAGCAGACACCAGCAGCATACAGTGTCTTTGTCAGGGAAGAGGCAGACATACCAGAGAGAGCAGACACCAGCAGCATACAGTGTCTGTGCCCCAGTACTGGCAGTCATAACGGGAGAGACCAGACTCCAGCACATACAGTGTCTGTGCCCCAGACCAGGCAGTCATACCAAAGAGAGCAGACACCAGCAGCATACAGTGTCTGTGCCCCAGAACAGACAGTCTTAACCAGAGAGAGCAGACACCAGCAGCATACAGGGGGTTATTCCAACTTTGGAGGAGGTGGTAATCCGTCCCAAAAGTGACGGTAAAGTGACGGATTTACCACCAGCCGTATTACGAGTCCATTATATCCTATGGAACTTGTAATACGGCTGGTGGTATAACCGTCACTTTTGGGACGGATTACCACCTCCTCCAAAGTTGGAATAACCCCCACAGTGTCTGTGCTCCAGTACTGGCAGTCATAACCAGAGAGATCAGACACCAGCTTTATACAGGGTCTGTGCACCAGTACTGGCAGTCATAACCAGAGAGAGAAGACACCAGCATTATACAGTGTCTGTGCCCCAGTCCTGGCAGTCATAACCAGAGAGAGCAGACACCAGCATTATACAGTGGCTGTGCCCCAGTACTGGCAGTCATACCAGAGAGAGCAGACACCTGCAGCATACACTGTCTGTGCCCCAGTACTGGCAGTCATACCAGAGAGAGCAGACACCAGCGGCATACAGTGTCTGTGCCCAAGTACTGGCAGTCATAACCAGAGAGAGCAAACACCAGCATTATACAGTGTTTGTGCCCCAGTACTGGCAGTCATACGAGAGAAAGCAGACACCAGCAGCATACAGTGTCTTTGTCAGGAAAGAAGCAGACATACTAGAGAGAGCAGACACCAGCAGCATACAGTGTCTGTGCCCCAGTACTGGCAGTCATTACCGGAGAGAGCAGACAACAGCGGCATACAGTGTCTGTGCCCCAGTACTGGCAGTCATAACCAGAGAGATCAGACACCAGCAGCATACAGTGTCTGTGCCCCAGAACAGACGGTCATAAACAGAGTGAGCAGACACCAACAGCGTACAGTGTATGTGTCCCAGTACCGTCAGTCATACCAGAGAGAGCAGACAACAGCAGCATACAGTGTCTGTGCCCCAGTACTGGCAGTCATATCAGAGAGCAGACTCCAGCAGCATACACTGTCTGTGCCGCAGAATAGGCAATCGTAACCAGAGAGAGGAAACACCAGCAGCATACAGTGTCTGTGCCCCAGAAGAGGCACTCATATCAGAGAGAGCAGACACCAGCATTATACACTGTCTGTGCCCCAGTACTGGAAGTCATAACCAGAGAGAGCAGACACCAGCAGCATACAGTGTCTGTGCCAGGGAAGAGGCAGTCATACCAGAGAGAGCAGACACCAGTAGCGTACAGTGTCTGTGTCAGGGAAGAGGCAGACATGTCCAGAGCGAGCAGGCAGCAAGAGAGCAGGCACCCTTACAGGGCCTGCCACAGGAACAGATGCCAGCCCATGCAGGGTCTGTCACAGGGTGGCACAGGGCATAAGGACTTTCTCTCTACAGGAGCCTTCTGTGAGGGCTACAGTGTGGGACAGGCAGTCCCTCACAGTCTCTGCACTAGGGAACCGGCAGCCTAAATGGGAGAGCAAACACTATCCTGGTACAGGGCCAGCAGCTGGGAGCAGGCAGCGAGTGAAAGAGCAGGCAGCAGCCTCATAAAAACAGAAAGTAACAGGAAGCCACAGGAAGAAAGCAGGCACCAACCTCTTACAGTGTGTGACAGTGAACGGAAGCCAGAGCGAGAGAGCAGGCATGGGCCCTAAGCACGGTCTGTGGCAATGAACAGGCAGCAGCCTGATGCAGGGTCTTCTGCATAGAACAGGCAGCCAGAGAAAGAGAGCGGATAACAGCCTGTGTGCAAAAGGGAACAGACGCCGGTCTCACGGAGTGCCCCCTCACATTGAATCAACACCCACAGCGAAAAAGCGTGACATGCACCCGCTGCATGCAGGGTCTGTGACAAGGAAAATGCAGCGCACTCACAGACATACCGTGTGCTCTTGGGCCTCCATCGGTTTAGAACCCAGAACAGCACTACAAGATCTCCAAATACTCACAGGAACTTCCAAAAAATTAGATGTTTTGAGGCGTTTGGAAAGATGGAGCTCATCACTTACTGAGCCCACTAGTGACAGTAGCTATTGAGTAACTCACAGGTGTGAATTTCATCTCATCCTGTCATCAAGTGTCCTGAAAGCACCAGGGCCAGGGTTGGTATAAGTGTGGCACCAGGAGGCAGAGGAGAGGATTAAGTGTGGCACCAGGAGGCAGAGGAGAGGATTAAGTGTGGCACCAGGAGGCAAAGGAGAGGATTAAGTGTGGCACCAGGAGGTAGAGGAGAGGATTAAACATTCTAGAATCCCAGCGAGAGGAGGGGTTGATGGGGCACAAAGAGGGGGAATGGAGGGCGTGAGGGTAGAAACGACAAGAGCAAGGGAAACAAAAGGAAACAAAAAGAATGGTGAGGCAAAGCAAAGAGGCGGATAAGGTAAGAGTAAAGGAGTGAGTTGAAGGGAAGAGAAGAAATGTTAAGGCAGAGGGGGGACTAGAGAAGAGGAGATGGGGACGGGTGTGGTAGAGAAGGGGATGAAGATGGCGTGACGGGTGGATGGAGGAGGATGGAGGAGGAGTCTGAGGAAGGAGAATGATGGAGCAGGAGGATGAGGAGGAAGGTGAGTGATAGGAGGAGGGTGATGAATAGACATGTACTGACGGGGGGAGAGGTGAGAGGGAAGAGAGGAGTGGGTTGATGAGGAGGCATCTACAGAGGGGGCCATTGAGGGGTGAATAAAGGAAGAGGAGCAGGGCCACAAGCAGGCGTGGACTGAGATGGGATTGTGAAAAATAGGGTTTTTGGTTTAGTGGGGTTGTTAACCCTCTTAAAGCATCAGCCATCATCCTTGTCAGGGTAAAGCCTCAAGCAAATACAAACTAACCTGTGCTTAATCCTATGGTATCTTGGCACAAAAGCAGCCAGGCTTAACTGTACATTATTTATGCTGTACATAAACAGTAATAAAGTAAAAATACAACACAAGAGAACTCCCACACCAATTTAGAAAAACAGAATAAAATGTATTAAATAAAATGGTACCAAAATGATTTAAATAGAAATCAGCGGAACCAGAGTTATGACATTTTACAGGTTTTGATGAAAACTAGCACCTAGAAGCTTAAAGTGCCTAGACATACAAAGCTAGGACAAATTCAGAAGTTATGGCCAACTTCAATGGAGCGCGAATCGGATATACGAGGTCGATTTGGCCCTGTGTCGCCTTACCGTAGAACTTAGGAGAATATTTGAAGAAAACGTCTGAGAAGGTAAAGTTCCGCAGGGCAAGGCATCTCGATGTTCGAGGAGGTGTCATCATTGGGAAGGCACTAGGTAAAGTTGCAATAAAGATTTCTACATTTGGACTTTGTCATTCTTTGGGAAGTCTAACATTTACAGCGGAGAAAAGCTGTAGGCTGTAGCCGAGAAGGGCTCCATGAGGCCGGATACCCCTTCTGCGAGGAGCCGCTGAACAGGATTTGCTGTTGCAGAAAAGAATGCAGAAGGAGCTACCGCAAAGTCAGTCCAAGTGGCGATGCACCTCAGGCAGATTGGTGAGCAAGTAGGTCCAGTCTTCTGTCGATTCTCAGAGCACTTTGAGATTTGCCTATTTGGCCACCTTTAGCACCACCTCCAAGGTGCCAGGACTTGTTAGGCACCATGTGGAGGGTAGGACTCACCTGTCAGGGTCCAGGTACAGGGTTCAAACGGTTGGAGTCTGTTATGTTCCTGTCGGTCAGAACAGGCAACTAGCCCTTGGATTCATTCTGGTAGTTCTAGCTTCAAGCAGCAAGGTAGGCCTCAAGCGGTAGGGCCGTCCTCTGAAGTGCATTGCAGGCCTTCTGCATGTTTTCAGCAGGTCCAGGACTGAACTGCAGAGTGGATCTGAGGGCCCTATTTTTAAGTTTTATCTGCACAGCACTTGCGCTGTGTTTGTGAAATCTATTGTATTTAATATATCTTAAAAGGGACTTACATCCTGCCTTACTTTCTTATTGACCATGTGCTTTACTTTTCCTCCTTTTCATTGGTTGTAGGGGTTCTATTTCCTGCCATCCGATGTGCCTTTCTCTTCTCAGTCTCGTGTGGCCAAGTACTCATTCTCATCGGCCGCTCGTTGCTTTGATGGGTAGAACTACTTTAATTTGCTTTCTGCACAAACAGCATTTATTATTTTTGCTTAAGGCTGCACAGTGTTTACTATTTACATTTTGTAATCTTTCCCCGGCTGCACACATTCCATGCATGCTTCTTAACACCATTTATCTCTTCCTGTCAGCATGCATTTTTTCACATTCTTGCATCGGCACCTTTTTCTTTTTTCACATTCTTGCCTCCGATGCCTTGTTTTTTCACATTCTTGCCTCCGATGCCTTGTTTTTTCACATTCTTGCCTCCGATGCCTTGTTTTTTCACATTCTTGCCTCCGATGCCTTGTTTTTTCACTTTCTTGCCTCAGACGCCTTGTTTTTTCACATTCTTGCCTCAGACGCCTTGTTTTTTCACTTTCTTGCCTCCGATGCCTTGTTTTTTCACTTTCTTGCCTCCGATGCCTTGTTTTTTCACTTTCTTGCCTCCGATGCCTTGTTTTTTCACATTCTTGCATCCTGCGGCTTGTTTTTTTACATTCTTGCCTCAGACGCCTTGTTTTTTCACATTCTTGCATCCTGCGGCTTGTTTTTTCACTTTCTTGCCTCCGATGCCTTGGCGCTAACTATCTAGCACCACCGCATGTCGGAGACACTTGTTTTCATTCTTGCCTCCGACGCCTTGGAACTAGTTATCTAGCACCACCGCATGTCTGAGACGCTTCTGTTGCTGCAATGAAATCTTCTCTGTAAAGCGTCCTGTTGCTGTGAGCAGCAAGTGGCCATGGCTGACTGCAAGCCTGCATGCAGGCGAGTGGAGAACACCGGCTCACCGTGCACAGTTGGTAGCATCTCCCTCATGCCCTGCAGAAAGTCAGGCACCTTTTAATGCTTCAAATATGAATCACTTCCTTTTTATGGTGCTTCGTACAACAAGTGTAGATATTAGACTATGTAACTCTACCCTGCTCACAAAGCATGTAATGATGAATTTGAGCCCATGATCTGCAGATTACAGGAAGTGTCAGTGCTGGGCTTTCACTCCCTGAGTCGTCATGCTGGTGATCTGTTCAACATCTCCACCACACTCTTATATATGTGCTGGACATGTGCAAAGCAGAACAATTGGGCTGCATATTTGGATTTTACACGTTTAAATAGTTCTGTTTTTTCCTTGCTCATCCACCATCAACAGTTTGATTAATAAGCCACAGAAAGTGCCACCAGAGTCCATGTGTTTCAAGGGCGTGCGAGTTCCTGAAAGAATGCTCAATGACTATTTGCACACACTCGCTTAAAAACTCTATAGAAGTAGAAACACGTGAGAACCTTGTCTAGAATGATGCAGTATACAGCTTACAAGTCAATGAGTAATGTTAGGTATGGATGGTAATGTCCAAATTCAAAAATAATACAGAGACTTTGCATATACTGTAATTGTAATATCACAACTTTGTACTGAATGCTATTGCATTGCTTTAGTACTTATTATTATACACACAGGCAAAACCTAATGCATCTACCAATGCTTGTTATAGCTGGGGCCACCTTTAAAGGGGAAAAAGCTTGTGGAGTTTTCCCCCTCAGATGGCTTTGTAATTTCCTTCCTCCTTGACCTGCTCAAAGGATGTCTGTTGAAACAAAATGCTTTTGTGAAGTTCCTTGTCAGTGTGCTAAGGAAGCTCCTTTGATATGTAATTGGGGCTGTGAACAGCTCTGCCCCTCTCATGCTGGCAGGATGGCCCATCCTGCTAACACCCAGTCTCCCTTTATGATACTGTCTAAGAGATTTACACAAAGGCCAGCTGCTAACATCTCGTAATGTGATGCAGGACACAGGTTTCAGGCATATGGTTCGGACAAGAAAATACCAACTTCCTAAAAGTGTTTTTTCATACGTGGGGCTTAAAATCCAACTTTACCTTTAAAGAGAATTTTAAATTATAATTTTTTAGAGACCATGCATGACATCTCTGCTTGTTCTGCAACAAAAGTTATCATTTATTAAATGTAGTAAAGTAGCTCAATGTTATCCTATGGGAGAGATAGGCATTTCAGTAGTTAAAAACAAATTTAAAGGTTTTTCACTACTAGGACATGTAAAACTTAAAGGCACATGCCCAATTTTTAAAATACACTGCACCATACCCTTAAGGCTATTTAGGGTCTACTTTAGGGGTGACATATTTATTACAAGCATTTGCAATGCAATGGGTCTCACATTAGCTCGACTTAGAGCTATTAGCATTGTAAAGTCCTAACCGGACTTCTAGTGCCACATAAAATGAAATTGAATAGTAATACAGCTTTACATAAGCGAGCTGATGGAAAGCACCACACCATAAGTGTGAAAAAGCACACAAAATGAAACAGAAGTTCACTCTGAAAACATGGAGCCACGTATGTGTTCAGTAGTTGGCCAGTGTGCTCGATGACATATGCATGCCTTTCACAAATAAAATCAAGCGATTTTTAAAAGGCAAGCGCACAAACCAACAAAACTGAAGGGTGTGCGGTGGGCGAGGTTAAAAGCCCACAGAGAAATTACAGCAGGCTAGAGCGCTTGCGCTCGACCCTAAAAAGCGTGCTTTCCGGACCAAGAGCTGCTTTGCTGCCAAATCTGGTGCAATTCCGTCCAGCAGTTTGAGCTGTAGTCGTGTTCAAAATCCCTATGGGAATTCACATGGGAAACACTTTTGGGCACTTTTTTGGGAACATTTTGTGAAGATTCGTCAAACACCACTAAAGTTATGAGCCGGTCAAAAAATGCTTTTCCTCTGGAAACTAGTCCTAACTATAACTACCTACTGGTGGCTCCCCCCACCCAGGCCTCCTTATGGGCTTTGCAGATCTCATTCACCCCTCATTAAAGCCTGCTGTGCTGTTTAATAAGGCGAGGCAGCACAGCAGGTGACTATAAATGTTAAGGTGGGTCTCTGGTGTGATAAGAGGGCCGGATGAAACATTAGCCTGCACAACTCTGTGATTAATGTACACATTCATCCAACCCTCTCTCAAAAACTGAGACGTCTGTTTTTTCAAAAAGTGTTGGGACACCGGGACAGTCCTTTAAAAAACGGGACTGTCTGTGCAAAACCATGATGCCTGGTCTCCTTAATACACACACGCATATATTGCATGTTCACAAGATGGATTCAATATACATATGCGATGTCAGTGCAAGGTTCTGGGTGATACATAAAAGTAGTCCTCTTCCCACTATGAAGGTGCACTTGATGTAACCCTCCAGGTCATGGCACAGGTCCTGGACCTCACATAGTCAGGAGCAGGCCTGGTCCTCTGTGCACACACTAGATTTGTTAGATGCCAGGACTAATAGAAAAGTCAGAACACCAGGAAACAGATTTGGACACTTTAGGCAGGGGGAACAAACCCATATACCATACACAGGATATTTCTGTCCCAGCAGCCTGCCTAAGTGGAAGTACAAAAAAACAGAGGGAGATGATTGGACCGAATAACAGATGCACTTCAAGTTTTCATTTAATTATAATGAACTAAAATTATTTAAGGGATTGACATACGCTTTGTAACATTTTTTGTACCCCAACACAATTTCATTTACCTGTATATTTACCTGAGACTGCTTTTCAGTTGTTTACCCATGCTCTAGCTTGTAATCTAGCACCCTGTAGCTAAAGTTTCTAAAATCAGGTATCAAGGAGTGCATTCCCATGTTTTCTGGTTTTCCTCTATAAAGCATTCTTTTGATGGAAGTTGCTGAGACAGAAGGGCTAAATCCCAGGAGGCATGTTTCCCTTGAACAAGGTCAGATCTGCAGCCCAAGCTGTCTGACTGCAGGGAGCTTATAGGACTGGAGATTATGGCAACCAAGATTCAAGTATTTACTAAATAGCAGAAATATGATAGCCCTATATAAGTCAATCTTGTGATATATACAATACAAATCCATGTTAACTAATGATTCTTATTTGCTCTAAGTAGTTATATTTCCTGTATTTTTCTCAGCAAAAACTATAAGTAAGCTTTTCACACTAAACTGCCACAGCTTGCTCAAACTTTTATTTTCTTTAAGTGGTTATATGTCACAAGAATTACTTTCCGAGCTATTTCTCAGCTGAACTTACAAGTAGGATTTTCACACTAAACTTTTTTCCTTGGGTGGAGAGATAAGCTAATCATGACATGTACAGCTCCTACATAAATGTTTCTGCTATTTTAAGTATCCCATTTATACCCCTTCATTTATTTTTATTTTCCTTTTGACATGTATTTTATCTACAATACTGGGATCTTGGAATGTCTTGTATTTGTCTCTTTAAATGATATTCTAGGTTGTTCCCAACTATTTGTGACTAAGCATTCTCTTATTAAACTACTAGGTGAAGCTCTGGAGCGCCCTTTGTACGTGTAAGATCTATTTGGTCCTTGTTTGTAATAAATACAACTACAAAAACAAACACGGATTTAGATAAAGTAGCAAAGCAAGACGCAATGAGCTCTCTGTTGTGTTATTAACAAGACCCCCCTTGCAGCAAGAAAGCATCCACCCTCTCATCATGACTCATTTCCCAGAAAGCCAAGATGATAAAATGTTAAAGTTGATGACTGTTCTTAAAAGATAATAATTTGCTTCTCCACTTGTCTACATTGTGTGATCATAGCACAAATCCTTGTTAATTTCTTCCTGTCTGTTGCCTTCCCTTCTCACAGACATGTATGCAGACTCCCAGTATTAAGTTATGTTAGAAACCAGGCACTTGAAAGGCCAGACTCCTGAAGCAGCGCCTAGTGAGCCCCCACGGATGTCCAACGTGCAATCAGCATTGTGTATGTCCAGGGATGTTTTAAAAGGAGCACCTAACAAAGGGCCCTGTGGGCTCCAGTGACTGCCCTGCCTTGTGCCCAGCACAGCCCAGTGCACTGAACAGAGGAACAGCCAATGAACTGCAGCTGAGTCCCAACTCTGGAGGAACACTGACCTAAGAAGGGACACAAGGAACAGTTGTGTTCACACTTCTGGTGGTGTGCTGACACAGTACAATGTATTGGGGGTGGGGGCGGTGGGATGGTTTCAGTAACTTATTTGCAAACATCCTTTTGTTGGGTGCTCGTGAGCTGCCGGCTCGGGGCTGCTGGCCTGTGAAGCCACACATTGAGGTCTCCCCTGCATAGTGGAGCACAGAGGAGTCTCCTGAGCTATAGAATCAGTATGTCTCATAATGCAAAGTGAAGGTGTCACTCACGACGCCTTGCACACTCTCAGCATGAGCCGCAGGTAAGTGCCTGTAAGTGGAACATTGTTTACATCAAAGGAGGTGCCTGTAGCTATTCCAATGAAACGTGTGATCACAGTCAGCAGTGGTTTTGTAAATGTGGGTGATCCCCCCAGAAGTCCCTGTCACTGTAGGAAGGGAGGGGCCATGCCCAGGGGCGTGCAAGTCCCACAACAAAGGAACATTTATGTCACTGGATTTGTTTTTTCACTAATCTGGATTGTGAGCAAGCACAACTGCCCCTGAAAAGGCCCCCAAGAGGGGTATCTCCCTCAACGACAGTGATAGGTTAATCATCAGCATTGCCCGGTTAAGCAGTGTCAGGCCTCTTTTCTAATGGCAGCTGTGCTCATTCTGAGGGACAGGTCTCTCGTGCTCTCTGGAGACTGCTGAAGAGCTGAGTCAAGGGCTAAGAGAGCTGTGACACACAGGAGCTGTAGGAAGGCAGCTCAAAATGAAGGTATAACACATGTATTCAGTTTAATGCAAACAATCCAAAGGTGGCAGCTCATCCTCCGGATTCCTGTTTCACTAAAAAGGACTTAGTGACTTGCAAGACTGTCTCTTACCCCAGCACTGCCAGCTTTCAGGGGCACTAGCTGCTGAGTCCTGATTGGACGGGGTGCTGCAATAGGGAAAAGGAAATGCCAAGAATGGAGGGCAGCAAAAAGGGTGGGCACTGGCAGGTGAGGAGGGAAAGGGTAGTTAAGTGGAAGCAACAGTAGAGAAGGAAGATGAAAAAGTGATGTACACCGCGCGACAGACGAGTGCAAGTTAAACTACGGGGAGATGATTGAGAACAGAGGTGGGACAGGAGAGTTGGGCTTTGACAGAAGGAGCTAGTGACAGTATGATGTGAACAGAATAGGAAGGCATTGCCAAGAGACATGGCCATTGATGGAGGATGTGGGTCAGGATGGAGGGCCAGACAGTGGCAGGAAAGGTGGACACTGATAGGAAGTGGGCATTGATGGAAAATGGTCACTGATGTGATGGGTGGGCAATGATGAACGAAGCAGGCAGTCATGGGGTCTTTGCAGTGGCAGGAAAGGAGGACACTTTACAGGAGAGGGAGACACTTATGGCAGAGGTGGACATTGTTCATTAACCAGTCACAGGAGAGGTGGACAGTGAGATGTGTGTGGTCAGTGACAGTAAAGATCAGCTGCAGTCTGTCAATTGAGGCTGAGGGGCCACGCCCCTCACCTTTTGCCCCTCATGAAGAGTGTCTGTCAGGGTGAGCAAAGGTCAGTCTGCCAGACACTCTTCATGTTCAGGTCAGGCAGCCAGGAGCCGGACATGCGCTATTTGCACAGACTCCTGGCTGCCTGAGCTGAACTTTGCTGGGCTGAGGAGGTTGCAGCTCCTGTGGGTGTGACCTCCTCAGCTCAGCAAAGGTCCTCGAGGCCCTCCCCCTCAGTGATGAGGAGTAGCAACGCTCATTGACTCCGACCTGGGTGCATCAGTTTTAAGCCCTGAAGCACCGAGGGCCGAGTGTTAATCAGTAACACCTTGTCACAGAGTGTGGTGGGGGCAGCAGCCTCACTGACCCCACCCCACTCTGTGACGAGCTGGTACTGCTGCACCAGGATCTTCCTGGGACCTCTGAGGCTGAGCTTCAGGAAAGTGTGTGTGTATGTGTGTTTTTTTTTTTATGAATGTTTGGTGCATGCATGTATGTTTGCATATTTGGCAATGAGTGTTGTGAATGGATGTGTGTGCGCGCGCATGTGTGTGAATGAATGAATGAAAGTGAATGTGCATGTGTATCCCGTCCACGCCATGTTGTGCGCATCTGAAAAACTGCAGCTCTGGCAGGGGACCAGCCCTAAGCCATTGAATGCAGCTGACCAATGCATCATTAACCTAACAGGGATCATGGAGAGATTCATTCCAAACCAGGAGGCAGGATGCCACTTTCTTGCAGCTTTCCTTTAAGAAGCATCAACTTCCTTTGATGGACGTTGCTCAGACAGATGGACTGGAGCCCAGAAAGTATTTTTCCTGGGACAAGGTCAGATCTGCAGCCCAAAGGTGTAATAGTAAATAATAACTGGTGAATGCCGACGCCCATGAGGACTGTAGGTTATGGCCACCCAGTTTCAAGTGGTTTACTAAACGGCAGGAATATGATGATCTTATAAAAAGTAAGTCTTTTGTATATATAATAAAAATCCATGTCCACTAATGATTTTTATTTTCTTTAAGTAATTATATGCCAGAAGAATGGGTCTCCTTCCTTCTTCTAACCCAAAACTATAAGGAGGCTGTTTACATTATTCTGCTGCAGCTGCTCTTGTAACAGCCTCCATATAGTTTGCTTGGTTTAAATTAGAAAACCTTGCAGCTGGCTCTTACATTTACCATGCACAGTCAGATGACGTGGACAGGATTTAATTCATTAACACTGAGGTGTGAGAAACTGGCGTCTTGTTGAGTCATATTGAGTCATTGTTTACCATGATATTACAGGCCCCAGCCCCAGATGAAAGGTACCTCGATGCGGCCCCCTAGTTGGATGACCACAGTGAGTCGAAAATCCCGACACTCAACAGAAAGGCACCATCTGGAACCTCCGCCCAGATAAAAACCGAAATGCAAATCCAAACTCAAACACAAACTGATGAGACTACAAGCGCTCTTGGAGCTGACTGTGACTGCAGCTGCGGAGAGGGTGGAAAGGTCACTTCCCCTGCAGGGGACCATCTGACCATAGTCAAGCACCAACCCAGCATCTCAGACAACACCACTGCGAAACCTAACTGGGCCACGGATGGTAGTGCAAATAAGACAGAGGTGGGACATGGGGCGCCAGGCAAAGTACCAGGCAAAACTGGCAAAGCATTGCGCAACCCAAGGAGTACTGGACTAGAGCACAGGGACAGAGAAAACACAAGCAATATCACTGGTCTGGCGGGCAGCAATTCGAAGGGAAAAACAACTAAAAAGCTGAGGGGTGACACATCCTTTCCAGTATATTAAATGAAATGGCTGTTCTCCAATTCTAAGGGACGAGCTACCAATGGGATGATTGTAAATGCTAGCCAGAAGGATCCACCAGCTGAGGAGAGTACAGATACCTGAAACTCTGACTCCCCCCTTCCGGCTGAAGTCCCAAAGCGAGATGCGAGTAACTCGGATGACATGGGGGCCCTCGAAATCCACCTAACCCCACACTGCGAGGGCGGCCGAAGCCCAGGAAACTCAGCTGAAGAGGTCATTCATTTAGCGCATTCTAAAAGGGCAAGGATGCCCAAGAAGCAAAACTGTTCCAGGAAAAGAATGTCCGAGAGGCTCTGCACAAGCTGGGTAGCTAAGACATGCAGTGCCATGTCTCCCTCACCGGGCACAGCGACTTTTCAATTTAAGCGTGGGGTGCGGGTGCCACCAAGGAACCTGAGATGCCCCCTAGCCTTAATCCTTATGCTCCGCCATTCACTGCACCAATACCGGTTAACCAGAGAGACAATGAGGAGCATTATGGCTCACACAAAGATCCTATACCTGGCCCCGTTGGTGTTCTTTCTGACAGAAGAAAAGCTGGTCGCTGCCTAGAATTTATCAATCTTTCCCAGAGGCTGGGCTTAACCATCCCCTAGATAGGTCGAGGCTGTTATCTCTCTTCTGTGCAGTTCCCAAGCTGAGAGTGATCTCATCTGGTGACATGAAATTAGTGAGGCTGGAGTATAAGCAACAGCGGCGAGATCAAGGAGGGAGGTCTACTCACGCTGCCACATTTCCAGATCTCCCTGCCGCTCCCTGCCCCTTCACCAAAGTCGCACTGCCCGGTATTACCAGACTGGTCCTCAGCCAAATACACTGCTTCTATATAATGGGGGTCAATGTGTTACCTTGTTCAGATTTCAACCAAGAGGAAGCACTCCCAGATGGACAGGACAGGCAATATATGGGCATGGTAGGCACTGACAGCCCTTATGGATTCAATCCTGCAGCAGTGGGAGCAATGAGGGTGCTTCCAGCTGTAGGCAGCACAGCACATGAGAATCTGTCCATCACTACAAGCAAAAACAGCAGGGAAATTAGGATTCTTAAATTTGGTCAGAAGAAGAAAGAAAATGACTCAGAGGATTGGTCTCGACAGCGGTAGCATTGGCTACATATTCAAGAGCATCCCAAGAGTAGGATCTGACTGAGTAAAGAAGGATTTTCCCCCCACCACTCTGCCACTGCCCCAGTATACACTTTTGTGCTTGTGATAACGTTGGTGGGGAATGTATGCAAATTCTTTTGTGGACTATAGCAGGAGCAGCTAACAAAATGGAGCACAGCGACTGGTCTAATTCATTGGTCTATATGATATCTGCTGCTTCCAAAAAACCTGGACCCTCAATGAAGTTTGTGCAATACTTTGGCCACCCGCTCAAGGACGCCCATCTTGAGGGCTCGCAGTATGGGTATCATGTAGATTAAATTGTAAACTGGAGCAAGTAGACCTACCATCTTTGTCACTGTCATCCAATGTCCAGCATGTGAGGCTCCGGTTTGGGGGCCATCTGGCGGGGGTGGTTGATATTCTGAATGTGTATATCCCACCAGGTTGGCCCCTGGAGGTCCAAGCGCTACAGAATAACTGTTCTACATATGCTGGAAGTGCTAGAGGGGCTGCAAATGATGGCAAACTGGCCAGGGTGGGTAAGAGAGGAAAGAATTTGATGGTGATCTGCAGAGATTTTAATACGCAACCCTCCGATGCCATTAGCAATAGCGAAACCTCAATGGAAGATCAATGCCTAGAAATTACTGAGCCAGCTATGTGCTGTTTTAAATCTACCAGAAAGTCTGAGGCATTTCCTGACCTTTTGTTAAATTGTCAACTCCGCTTTGCCAATGGTCGCTTTATTTCAGATAGTGCTGAAGAGGCAACTTTCGATAACGGGAGAAGCTCACCGGTACTTGACTATGTAATCATTAATGCACAGGCTTGGGAGAGTGTGTGTGATATGGCTGTGATCAGCAGAGTGGAGAGTGACCACAATCCGAATGTCCTTAACATGAAGATGTACACGGTGGGTGACAAATGCGTGAAAAGATGAATTGAGGGGAATTATTGGCACAAGACTGTTCCGTCCAACTGTAGGAGACTAATAAGATGGAACAGCGAGAAGTACTTGTTAGAACTTCCACAGCTTGAGTATATGGTGGCCAGGCATGGCACTAATCATCGATGCTCCGATTAGTGATAGCGTCCTGATTCTAGCTGCATATGATAGGATGGTAAGTGAGCTGAAGTCCTTATGGCCAAGGCCTGTAGTGCCCTAAGCAGCTGGCACTAATGGTGGGAGACGGGTAGGATGGAATGGTTGGTACGATGTGGACTGTGCGAGGATGAAAAGAGTTGTCTCATATGCCCCAGTGCGCGCCACTGCAGCCGTCAAAGTGAAGAAATATTTAGCGACTGCAGGAGAGAGTAGAAGTGCTTGTTAACCGCTAAGAAATTGTTGTTTCAGAAGGAACTATGGGCAAAACTAAGGGAGGCCACAGCTGAGAACAATACTAAAAAATTATGGGAACTTGTAACAAGGAAGGTGGTGGCAAATATTGTAGAGACCTGTATAGGCCCACCCATGTGGTTTCACCATTTTCAGTACCTTATATATTACTAGTCTTGATGGCCCACTGCACCCCATGCTGGTGCAAGATACTCCACCTCTTTGCCTCGGTGTGATTGAAATATTTATTCCTGAAGTGATTAGAGCACTGGGTGCCATGAAGAAGCATAAGGACCTGACCTTGTGCCTGTTAATCTCTATTCCAAGGAGCCTTATTACTGGGCTAGTATTCTCACCAAAGTATTTAATGCAGCTTTTGCTGGGAACACTGTGCCCTTGTCCTGGAACTCCGCCAGCTTTGTTCTGATTTTCAAGAAGGGCGACTGGGGCTGCCCTGCTAATTATCATCTGGTTCCCCTCCTTGATGGAGAAGGGAAGGTTCTTGGGAAAGTTCTGCTCAATCGCTTGCAGGGATGAGCAGATGCTCAAGGTATTATGACAGAAGTGCAAGCCGGCTTTTGGTCCCTTATAGGATCCACTGACCAAGCCCTCAGCCTCTATATGATCTCATGTACATTTAGGATAGTCAGGAAGTCCTTACTTTACTTGGTCTTTATGGACCTGGAAGCAGCCTACGACTCTGTTGATAGGGGCAAATTATGGAAATCATTGATGTATTTTGGGGTTGATGTCACCCTGGTTAAGGCCATAGCTGCTTTGAACTCGGACAATAAGGCCAGAGTGAGATATGGCCGGTTTGGTGAGTGTACATAACCCTCCCGGTTGAAAAGGGTGTTCAACAGGCTGTGTGCTGGTGCCAACACTTTTTAGACTTTTTTAGCAATGTGGTTGATTACCTCCTAGAAGAGCAGTTAGATGTTCCCACCATAGTTGTTAGGAGGGCTCCAATATAATTATTTGTGGATGGCGCAGTACTGATGGCAGGTACAGAAAACACAATCCACAGGAAACATCATTGATCATCAATATTAAGAAGATGATGAGTATGATTCTGTGGTTGTCCCCTAGCCTTAGGTGGAAAGCAGTGATTAAGGGTGCGTCTATTGAAATTGTTAAGCACTGTTGATGCATTCCTGGGACAGAATCTGCATCATCAGTTGGAGCTACTCTAGAGGGATGTGGCACACTGGCGGGGACTCCCGATATCCCTAATAGGGATGGCAGTCTTATTTAAGAAGATGACCCTCCCAAGCCTATTGTATGTCTTACAGAACACTCCATATTGGGTGCCACATGAACTGTTCAGGGAAATCAATGGTGAAGTGTGCCGCCTCTTGTGGATTGGGGGTAGCTCCCATATCTCTCTGTCCAAGCTCCAACAGCGAGCATTCGAAGGGGGGCTGGTGGTACCTGGCATGAGCCTATATTACTGGGCAGCTCAACTATGAACAATAAATTACTGGGTTTTCGCCTCCTGGGTTGACTCAGCATATCGGGTCGACAGGAAGGCAATGGGAGATCAGGGATATATGTCACTAATTTATGGTGATGAGGGTGAGAGACAAATTCCGCTGCACACCCAACCAGTGGTACGAGCGTGTAAGGAAGCTAGCAAATTTCTTGATTGGACAGACAGACTAACATGCCAGATACTTATTTGGAGCAGTGGACTGCTGCGTGAGGTTGGGAAAATACATGGATTTAGGCAATGGGAGCTGATTGGTATCGATTATTTGGGAGACATCTGGAGAGGGAGGTCGCTCCTACCTTTTGCAGACCTGGCAAAAGAGTATGGCATGGGCAATTCAGAATGTTTTCGATACTTGCAAATGAGACATGCACTGAAATGCCATATCCCTGAGGGGGAGCAACTCCCAGAGTCTGCGCCGCCAGAGAATAGGCTTCTGTCAGAATCCATGACGACCAAGGCCATCTCCCTGGGATATAGGAAGTTACTCAATAATTCTCCTGACCACCTGCAGAACCTCCGGGTAGCATGGGAGGGTAACATTGGGCTGATTGAGGATGATGACTGGGTGGAGGCAACTCAGAGTCCCAGGGAGATCGCCATAAGGGGCGGTTTTAGGTTAATACAACTTAGAATCCTACACAGGGCATATTACTCCAGGTCACAGCTGCACTGACTGGGGAGGTGTACATCTGACTGTTGTGCCAGGGATTGTGAGATGGTGAGATCCTTTTTTCACATCCTATGGGAATGTCCTATGGTACAGAACTACTGGAGGGAGATAACACAAATTATGTCCAAGGCTACGGGTCTTCAGATATCGTTGGAGCCCAGATGGCTCCTACTACACACTATGAGGGAGGAAACATGGCCCAAACATCTGAGAATTTGGCTGACTGTGGGGGCAGGGGTGGCCAAGCAAAATATTGCGATTGGGGGGGGGGGCGAATGGGTCACCAGGGATCCCTGATTGGTGCCCCAGCGGGTGGAGCAAGTTGTCTACCTGAGATGTGGCTGCCCAAAAAAATATGCGAAAATATGGTCATGGGGTTGACATACAGAGACTCAGAAAGCTAACTGAGGGAGAGGAGTGAGGAGGCCCCTTGGGCGGGGAGACGAGGGGGGTTGCCACATTGACTGGGCAGCAATTTGAAGAGTTCCCTGTGCCTCTGAAAACTTACATTGTTAATTGTTATTGATACCAGGTGACTCGGCTGTCATGAACATATTTTGTATTATCTGAATCATGCATTGTACGCTGAGCATTGGCTTAGTTAAAAGATTTATAAAAATAAAAAAATACATTTTTAAGCATTTTGACTACTTGGGTATACAGTTTGTAGCTAACCTGCACTGGGGTAGCAATGTAAGGAAGACATCTATAGTTCTAAAGCAAGTGGCTGGGGCAGCATTGAAGTGCAGGCACAAGGAGGTGCTAGAAGCATAGTATTCATTCTGCAAATATATACCCAGAAGGGAGTGGCCTCAGCACTTTATTGGGTAGAGCTCTGCAGGTCTGCTAAAACCAGCTCATTATATGTGGCTGAGAACAATTCCCTAAGAACACTACTGCGGCTGCAGAGTTTGGATTCACTCCAGTATCAGCAACAGCAGCCTTAAGGCTGGTGCTCTACTGGGTAAGGTTGGTGCGTAACCCAGGGGCATGAATTGTAATAACTAGGACGATATAACACGCTGAAAGCAAAATGGTGACAAGAAGAGTGAAACACAGGAAATGTCCCACCATACTGTCACTAGACATAATATATGTGGGTTCTACCTAAGCTATGTTAGAGCACAGTGTGATAAGCCCTAATACACTCATCAGGTTTCCCCCCTGGGAAGACATCACCCTCCATACTTGAGCAAGGAAGCCTGTTGTCTAGAAAGACATCATCCCCATGTAGGCAAGGGACCCGGTAATCTAAGCAAGCAGCTGTACCGAAGGCAATCCGTAGTCAGCATGTGGTTGTGGTCATCTGGCTGAAGTCTCCCTCTAATGTGTATGAGACAGGGAAGTGTTTTTATAATAAAACAGCTGATGTTCTGAGAAAATATCCCCACGTAAGAATGTGTATGTTTCTGTGAATGTTGGTGACACAGCATACCACTTTGCCGGCAACCCTCTCTTGCTGCAGCCTTGAGGAAAGCACAAAGTGAAAAGAATGTCTTGCTAAAGACTCAATGCTTTTCTAGATGAAAGAGCAACTAGATAAAAACAATTAAACTATACCGCAAATGAGAACTGTGCTGGAAAAATAAAATGAAGCTGAATAAAATGTAACTGGGCTAAAGGGCACAAGTGGCAGCCTTAGTTGCTAAAATAATGTGTGTAAAAAGCATTGCTAAAATATCTATACAACACCCTCCCCTTCCTGGTTCAAAGGTAGTAAAATGCCTATTTGGGGTATCTGGTCACACTGGACCAGGACAAAGTCAAAATTTCAGGCCAACTGTGATGGAGCATGGGTCAGATACAGGGACCATGATTGGGACAATGAGAAAGTACTTTGTTGCGTCGACAATGACGAGATGCAGGATGCAGGTGAGGCAAAACATTTACAAAGGTCCACACAGTGAAGGCGATGCATTTGTGCTGATTCATGTAACGGTGATGATGTGTCCGCAAGAGGTCGATGCGCAGTAGCGGTTATGCGCAGTTGTCGATTCTTGCAAGGACAACGATGTGTCCACAGTGTTGGGGATGCTTCACTTCCGAGCTGTGCATTGACAGCGATGTGTGGATTCTGCAGGAGCAGCACTTTAAACCCAATTCCAAGGATCCAGTACTGGGTTGGCACCACTTGGTAGGCCAGATTTACAGATGGCAGAGTCCAGGTGCAAGAGCAGATGGAATGGAAGTCTACTATGTCCCTGAGACTTCAGATCAAGAGACCAGTCAGCTCACCTTTGAAGTCACTCTGGTTCTGGGTTTCGGAGATGTGGGTCCAGTCCATCTCACCCAGACAAGGAGGGCAGCATGCAGCAGGTCAGCACAACAGGAAATCAGTCCAGCAGAGTGGCAGTCCTTCAAAAACACAGCAGCCCTGCTTCCTTGCAGGTTATTCACAGTTCCAAAAGTACACTGAAATGGTAGGGTCTGAGGTCCAGCTCTTATACACAGGGGTGCCTTTGAAGTGGAGGAGACTTCAAAGAAGGGTTTTGAAGTGCACAGAGGTCCTATCTTCCTCCCCTAGCTCCAGACTCACTACACAGGGGTCTGCAGCCCATTGTGTGGGGGACAGGAAAAGGTCTATTCAAGTGTAAGTGTGAGGCTGTGTCCAGCCCCTCCCTCCCATCCTGCCAGGATGCCCTATCAAGGCTGGGCTGACCAAGTCACACCTAAGCTCTCATTGTGTTTGGCTCTCACCCAACCCAGACAGGCAATAATACACTGGCTGCAGGCACAATAGGCTAGGAGCAGAAAATACCAGTAGTCTAAATGTGGAATTTTTAAAGTTGTAATAGTAAATCCAACTTTGCGATTAAAAAGGATTTATCTTTACAGGTCCATAGGTACCAAACATGACGGATCTACTCCCTCTCAATTAGGAATTTCTGCTCATTAAATGTAATAAGGAATCACCAGTGTTATCCTATAATAGGAGTAGGCCTCACAGTAGTGAAAAATGTATTTGAGAGTTTTTCACTACCAGGACATGACAAACTTAAAAGTAAATGTCCTACCTTTCATTTATACAGGACTCTGCTCTACGGGCTACTGAGGGCCTACCTTAGGGGTGATTTATAAGTAATAAAATGGGAGTTTAAGGCTTGGAAAGTGGTTTAAAATGATATGTCGACATGACAGTGGAATGGGAGGCTTGAGACACGTTTTGGAGTGCTACTTAGGTGGTTGGTACAACAAGTGCTGCAGGCTCACTATTATTATTTAATTTACAGGCCTGGTTATATGGTATACCACTTTATAAGGGACTTACAAGTAAATTAAATATGTCAATTAGGTATATACCAATCAAACCCTGTTTAGAAGAGTGAGCACAAGCACTTACTCACTGGTTAGCAGTGGTAAATTGCACAGACCCCTAAGGCCAACAAAAACATATTCAGCAAAATTAGAAGCAAGCAGGCAAAACGTTTGGGGGAACACTCTAAGGCTGACAGGTCTAACACGTGTCCCCCCAGCTGACAATGGGGAGAGCTACCCCCTGAGAGTTGTCTTCCCTAAGGCAAATAATCTGGAGAGACCATCAGCATTGGCGTGGTTTACCCCAGTTAGATGTTCCACCGTAAAGTCTATTCCTTGTAGAGAGATGGACCACCTCAGCAATTTTGGATTTTCACCCCTCATTCGCATCTACCAGCTGAGGGGTCTGTGGTCTGTCTGAATCCAGAAGTGAGTACCAAACACCAATGGTCTCAGCTTCTTCAATGACCAGGCCAAAGCAAAGGATTCCCTTTCAATACATCCCACCTTTGTTCCCTGGGAAGTAACCTCATAGAGATGAAAGCTATAGATTGGTCTAGGCCCTCCTCATTTAGCTGTGAAAGAACTGCCCCTCTGCCATGCTAGGAGGCATCCATCTGTACAATGAATTCCCTGGAAATGTCAGGGACCTTGAGCAGAGGGGCTATGCACATGGCCTGCTTTAGGAAGCCAAAGGCTTTCCGGCACGCCTCTGTCCAGAAAACCATTCTGGGTTGCTTCTAAGAAGTCAGCTCAGTAAAGGGGGCAACAATGGTGCCATATCCGTTGACAAACCTCCTGTTTCTGGGGCCCAAGAAGGCACTCATCTCAGTTTGGATTTTTGGGAGCTCCCATGCCATGATGGTTTCTATATTGGCCTGGAGGGGCTACACCTTACCCCTGCCCATCAGGTGTCCTAAGTACACCACAGACCCTGGGCCTATATAGCTTCTACTGGACTTGATAGTCAGGCCTGCTTTCCACAGAGTCTGAAGCAATTCCTGCAGGTGAGAAGGGTGGTCCTTTCAGTTGCTACTGAAAACAGCTATGTTATCCAAGTAGGCAGCACTGAAGGCCTCCATACTAGACAAAACCTGGTTCACTAGCCTCTGAACGGTGAAAGAGGCATTTTTTAATCCCAAGGGCATTACTTTAAACTGGTAGTGGCCCTCTTGCCCTCTGGAGTGGAGAACATTGCCTGCTCTTTGCTTACAGAGTGGCACCACATAAAGGGGTTGTACTTGACCCCGTTGAGGTTCTGTATTGTCATCCTATAGAAATATGGGGTTATGCACCCAGGTCAGACAGAACCCACCACTCTAGTCAAGGTAAGCTAGATACAAAACTGAGATAACCTGTGCTAACCCTCTGGTAGCTTGTCACAGGGCAGGTAGGCTTATCATAAGAGACAATGTGTAAAGTATTTATGTAGCACACATACACACACAGTAACACAATGAATACACCACAAAAATACCCCACAAGTTTTGAGATATAGCTTATTATATTCTGAAGAAAACGAGACCAAAACGTTAAAACTCTAATGAGTATTTCTCAAGTTATCACGTTACATTCATAAAGTAAACACTGCTTAAAAACATGTTTGCTTCTTTTAGATTCTTTATGTAGTGTTAGTGCAAATTAAACGACTTTCTCAACATGGGAGGGCAAAGCAAAATGCTCTCAAATCTTGAATTTAGCAGGTTTCCTGTCGGTCTCTGTAGACCAGTACGTCTGCATCACACACAGATGCCCATGATATCACGCTGGTCAACTGTAGAGACCTCCTGGGTCTCGTCTCCTTACAAATGCTCTTTCCTGAAGCCACGGGGATGGAATTGGACCACGCTGGGCTGTTGAAGGACCAGACTCGGTGATCCACTGCCCAAAAGGAGATTCACAAAGCTGCCAGTGTTGGCGCAAAGCCGTAATCCTGCTCCCAAGGGTTGGCAGATGACTCGTCAATGCAGGTGCAGCTCCAGTTGTCAAGGCAAACTGGCGGGCTACCAGTGAGAGGGTTTCCTACAACGCTGTGGCATGTTCCAACCTCCCAGGACGCTCGATCTTGGGAAAGGCACCAGCACTTTGGGAGCTCACCAGAGACCCGCTGGGGATCAGGCATGATGATCTGGATCGGCACAGAGCGCTGACCGGCGTCAGAAATTGTTATAGGTCCACCATAACACCGCTGGTCCTTTGCAGGTTATAGCGATCAGCCCCATCTGATCTATGTCAAGTTTGGGCTGCCCACCTCAGAAGTGGCAGAGCCCTCACGGCAGGAGTAAGGTAAAGTTTTTCATGAGCCTGTGAATTAACGGGGGCAAAACAACAAGCCTTTAGAGAACACTTATTGTTCAACACAGCAAAAACGTAGCAGGCAGCAGGCCAGGACAACAAGGAGGGTCACAGAGTGGCAATCCCTCCTGCAGCCCAGCACACAGCAAGCACCAGGCCAACACAGCAAAGCAGTTAGCAAAGTAGCTGTCACTCCTGGCAGCACAGCAGTCCTTCTGGCAATGTGCAGATATAGTCCCAGCAGTGTCAGGTTACAAGTTCAACACAGTGACTGATTTTAGGGTGTTAGAGGCCCAGTACTTACACCCAAAAGTGCCTTCGCTGGTGACTTAAAAGGCGTTCTCTGAAGTCCATAAGGATCCCTCTCAATCCAGTCCTGTCTGCCAGGATGCTGATGGGGGTAACCAGCCCTTTGGGTGTGGACAGGGCACTACCTATTAAAGTGTAAGTGTCAGCCCCTCCCATTCCTCTCTGTCCAGGAAGACCCATCAGAATGTAGATGCAGTTGAGTGTCCTGTGTTGTGGTTGTCTGGAGGGAATGCTCAAATGTAGCTGTCACTCAGCCCAGCCCAGATGTGTACTAGAGAAAGGCTGCCAGGCACACAGAGCAGTTAAGTGCAGAGAAATGCCCAGTCTCTAAAAGTGGCATTCCTGAAACAGTAATGTTAAATCCAACTTCATCAGTAAGTAGGATGTATCATCACCATTCCAAAGATATAAAACATTAAAAAGCTACTCCTCTCTTATCAGGAATTGTTAGATCTGACAGCCTTGTGGTGGTTACCCATAACTTTTTGCCTGCCTCCCTCCACTTTTTGGACACTGTTTTTGCTGGTTTTTAGACACTGCACACTTTACAACTGCTAACCAGTGCTAAAGTGCATATGCTCTCTCCCTTTAAACATGGTAACATTGGATCATACCCAATTGGACTATTTAATTTACTTATAAGTCCCTAGTAAATTGCATTATATGTGCCCAGGGCCTGTGGATTAAATGTGTCTAGTGGACCTGCAGCACTGGTTGTGCCACCCACTTAAGTAGCCCCTTAACCTTGTCTCAGGCCTGCCATTGCAAGGCCTGTGTGTGCAGTTTCATTGCCAATTTGACTTGCCATTTAAAAGTACTTGCCAAGCCTAAAACTCCCCTTTTTCTACATATAAGGCACCCCTAAGGTATGCCCTAGGTAACCCATAAGGCATCGGGTTGTGTAGGCAAAAGGCAGGACATGTACCTATGTAGTTTACATGTCCTGGTAGTGTAAAACTCCCAAATTCGTTTTTACACTGCTGTGAGGCCTGCTCCCTTCATAGGCTAACATTGGGGCTGTCCTCATATATTTTTGAGTGGTAGCTGCTGATCTGAAAGGAGTAGGAAGGTCATACTTAGTATGGCCAGAATGGTGATATAAAATCCTGCTGACTGGTGAAGTTGGACTTAATATTACTATTTTAGAAATGTCACTTTTAGAAAGTGAGCATTTCTCTGCACTTATATCTTTCTGTGCCTTACAATCCACATCTTGCTGGGTTTAGTTGACAGCTCCTTGTGCATTCACTCAGACACACCCCAAACACAGGATACTCAGCCTCACTTGCATACATCTGCATTATGAATTGGTCTTCCTGGACTGGGAGGGTGGAGGGCCTGCTCTCACAGAAAGGACTGCCACACCCCCTGATGGGACCCTGGCAGACAGGATTGAACTGAAAGGGAACCTGGTGCACTTCTAAACCACTCCTTGAAGTCTCCCCCACTTCAAAGGCACATTCGGGTATATAAACAGGGCCTCTGCCCCTTCCAACTCAGACACTTCCTGGAGAAGAAACTTGTAACAAGAACCTGCATCCTGCCAAGAAGAACTGCCTGGCTGCCCAAAGGACTCACCTGACTGCTTTCTGTGAAGGACTGCTGCCTTGCTGTTGCCCTCCTGCCTTGCTGCTCCCTGGCTGTGGTGAAGAAGTGCTCTCCAAGGGCTTGGATAGAGCTTGCCTCCTGTTCCCTGAAGTCTCAGGACCAAAAAGACTTCTCTCTTCCAACTGGACCCCTTGTGTGGTGAAAGTTTTATGCACAGCTTGCTAAAAACGACGCACAGCCTGCCCCGTGGTGAGAAATTCACTGCACACATAACCAGAACGATGCAGCTCAACTTCGCAAGGAGAAGATCGACGCGGCACCTGCGTTGCGACCGTAACTTCGACTCCACAAGCCCAGGATTCCATGCACAGACCCCGGGGCGTTTGAAAACCCCGCAACCCGAAGAGGACCCACGACCGAGTGCCGGAAATCGACGCACAGCCATCCCTGCGTGGAAACTAAACGACGCATCACTGTGTGCGGCCTGAGAAATCGATGGCCCATTGCAGAGATTTTTCACACTAACCAGGTACTTTGTGCTAAAAAGAGACTTTGGCCCTCATTCCAACCCTGGCGGATTCAATCTGCCAGGGTGGAGGGCCGTGGGAGCACCGCCGACAGGCCGGCGGTGGCTCCCTGGGCATTCTGACCACGGCTGTACAGCCGCGGTCAGATACGGGAAACTGGCGGTCTCCCGCCAGTTTCCCGCTGCCCAGGGGAATCCTCCATGGCGGCGCAGCATGCTGCGCCGCCATGGGGATTCCGACCCCCTTCCCGCCAGCCTGTCTCTGGCGGTTTAAACCGCCAGAACCTGGCTGGCGGGAACGGGTGTCGTGGGGCCCCTGGGGGCCCCTGCAGTGTCCATGCCCATGGCATGGGCACTGCAGGGGCCCCCTAACAGGGCCCCACTTTGCTTTTCAGAGTCTGCATTGCAGACACTGAAAAGCGCGACGGGTGCTACTGCACCCGTCACACACCTTCCACTCCTCCGGCTCCATTCGGAGCCGGCATCCTCATGGAAGGTGGTTTCCCGCTGGGCGGGCGGGCGGCCTTAAGGCGGTCGCCCGCCCGCCCAGCGGGAAACACAGAATACCCGAGGCGGTCTTTTGACCGCGTGGCGGTATTCTGTCCGCGCAACTTTGGCGGGCGGCCTCCGCCGCCCGCCAAAGTTGAAATGAGGGCCTTTGTTTGCTTTTAAAAGACCTAAGACCCTTTATATCTCTTTTCAGAGATATCTCTACATTTACTTATTGCATCCTTGATCGTTTTGACCTGCTAATATCCAGATAAATATTATGGCCCTCATTCCAACCTCCGCGGTAAAATGCGCTTACCGCTGGTCAGAAGACCGCTATAACACCGCCGCGGTAAACCGCCACGGTCATTCTTACCCGCAGCAGGCAAACCGCCAAAAACCCGACTCCAACAAAAGTCCGCCACACCAACGGCCAGCGGGAAAGCGGCGATGACCAAACCTCCACCGTCACGCCAACAAAAATACGCCCATGCCATTACGACCCACGAATCCACGCGGCGGTCTTTCAACCGCGGTATTCCATTGGCGGTACACACCGCCGCAGTCGAAATACACACACATGAACAAAACACTACCACATTGGACAATTCGAAATACGCACACCTGATACACATACAAACAACACTCCCACACACCCAATACTATATAAAACACACACCCACATCACCCACAAACCCCTACGACCAAAAATCAGAGACGAAGCCCAGAGAGAGACAGCACCGAATAGAGGACACCATCACACAGAGGCACACTAAACCATCACCCACACACTATCCACGCACAAAACAACACACACCACCACACTCACCACACTCACCAACACATACTCCACCCCACACCTCATCCACACCACTCTATGGCACCCCAAAGACACCCCCGGTTCTCAGACGAAGAACTCAGGGTCATGGTGGAGGAAATAGTTCGGGTAGAGCCCCAGCTCTTCGGGACACAGGTGCAGCACACCAGCATTGCCAGGAAGATGGAGCTATGGCAAAGGATAGTCGACAGGGTCAACGCTGTGGGACAGCATCCCAGAAATAGGGACGACATCAGGAAGCGCTGGAACGACCTACGGGGGAAGGTGCGTTCCATGGTATCAAGGCACAACATCGCCGTGCAGAAGACTGGCGGCGGACCCCCACCTCCTCCCCCCGAATTTACAGCATGGGAGGAGGAAGTCTTGCACATCCTGCATCCTGACGGCCTCGCAGGAGTTGGCGGAGAAATGGACTCTGGTAAGTCAAATCTTCAATACTTCATCCCCCCACCCCACCTGCATCCCAAAGCATACCCCCACCCTCACCCCCACCCCATCACACCTATTCCCTGCAAATGTCTCACCATCACAACCCACCCATCCCAACACCTAGCCCTGCATGCGTCCACTAAGCATGGACACCCATCACCAAAGCATGCCCACTGCACATACACATCTCCCCACAAGCCACCCTCACAAAAGCCCCCACACAGGAATGCCAGCACTGGGGTACACGGGAACCCACCCATTGACCGATATGGCACACACTGAAGCAATAACCATACCTCTATACCCCTGCAGGACCCGAACGCCACCACACCGCCCAGGAGGGTCCAGAAATGTCCATCCCACCCCCAGAAGAGGCCACCAGTGATGACAGCAGCTCTGTCTCCCTGGACCCAGATGACCAGCCCGGACCATCGGGGACCTCGGGACAGTCGGTTCCCCTCACACAGCCACAGGCCACACCAGACCCAACCCCCTCTGGGAACACCAGCACAGCTCCCACCCAGCGGGCCCATGCCTCTGTCTCCAGGATACGTCAATCAGCGGTGTGTCCACCACTACAGGGCACCCAGGTTAACCCACCACCCCAACAACAACAGGGACCTGGGGGCAGTGGTAGTGGGCACACGGTCCAGGGGACGGAGGCCCAGGGAAACAGGGGAACTGGGAGGGCTGCTGTGCGACAGGGGGGGGACAGGCCCAGGGAACCCACTCTCCACGAGGCCCTCTCCTCCATCATGGGAGCATACCACCGCTCCCAGGAGACGATGGCGACGGTACTGGCCAGGTTCCAGGAGATCCAGGTACTGCAGGAGGAACAGTTTAGGGGGTTCAGGGAAGAACTACGAAGCATCAGTTCCGCAATGGGCACCATCGTCGTGGCTCTCAACATGATTGTCACCACATTGCGGGACCATGTGGCACCACAAAGGGCCCCTGTCACTAGCATGGACCAAGAACAGGCTACAACCTCCGCCGGCGCTAGTGGACAGGAGGCCCCCACACAACAACAGGCCACCAGAACCCCACCTCCTGCAGAAGAAGAACCACCCCGCAAGCGGGCCCTGAGATCTCGTAAGAAGACAGAGTAGGATGTCAAGACCCCCGCCAGCAAAGGATACCCCCTGATGTCATCCCACTGCCCCACATTGTCACCCTGTCCAACCTTAAACAGCCCCAGCTCCATCTTTCCACAGGCATATGGACAATGCTCCTGTGTGACTGAAAACCTGGACTCTGCCATGGACATTCCTCCACCATCACCCATCACCCATTTTCAAAGATGTCCCAAAATCTAGCACTTTAATAAAAACACTTATTGCACAAAAGAAATCTGGAGTCTGCCTGTATTGTGAACACATGTATTAAAGCTAATGCTACTAAATTGTCCAGTTACACAGTGATGAGAACATACCACTGTCACACAGCTGTAGTCCATGGGTAAACAAAGCAGAGGTCACGCTGCGGGGGCCACATCTCTGAAATTGGAAGGGAAAGTCACAACTCAGTTAACATACACTGGGGGAATAGGACAGACAGTAGAGAGGCAGGAGAGTATAAGTAAGTGTAAAAAGGCGGAGTTGATTTTTACCTGTGTGTTATTGAAAATACTGTTGTATCACTCTGTCCCTGTTGTCTGTGTCGTCTCCGTCGTCTTCCTCCTCTTCACTCTCCACAGGTTCCACCGCTGCCACAACACCACCATCTGGACCATCCTCCTGCAGGAAAGGCACCTGGCGTCGCAAAGCCAGATTGTGAAGCATACAGCAGGCCACGATGATATGACACACCTTCTTTGGTGAGTACATTAGGGATCCACCTGTCATATGCAGGCACCTAAACCTGGCCTTCAAAAGGCCGAAGGTCCGCTCGATCACCCTCCTAGTACGCCCATGGGCCTCATTGTACCGTTCCTCTGCCCTGGTCCTGGGATTCCTCACTGGGGTCAGTAGCCACGACAGGTTGGGGTAACCAGAGTCCCCCAATAGCCATACACGGTGTCTCTGTAGCTGTTCCATCACGTAAGGGATGCTGCTATTTCGCATGATGTACGCGTCATGCACTGACCCAGAGAACTTAGCATTTACATGGGAGATGTACTGGTCAGCCAAACAGACCACCTGCACATTCATCGAATGATAACTTTTCCGATTCCTGTACACCTGTTCACTTTCTCTGGGGGGAACCAAAGCCACATGGGTCCCATCAATGGCACCAGTGATGTTGGGAATATGTCCAAGAGCATAGAAATCACCCTTCACTGTAGCCAAATCGCCCACCTCAGGGAAAACAATGTAGCTCCTCATGTATTTCAGCAGGGCAGACAACACTCTGGACAACACCTTTGAAAACATAGGCTGAGACATCCCTGATGAAATGGCCACTGTTGTTTGGAATGATCCACTTGCCAAAAAATGGAGTACTGACAGAACCTGCACCAGAGGGGGAATCCCTGTGGGTTGGCGGATGGGTGACATCAGGTCTGCATCGCACGACAGATGAGAGCATGTGCCATATGGCAAGGTAGGGGAGGGGGGGCCACTCACATCGAACATGCAGAAAAGTGATGATTTGTTTTTTCCCCCCCCTGTACATGTCACATAGGTCAGCGCCCATCAGAAGATCGACATTTGGCGTGCCATCGCCAAGGACGTCCGGGCCCTGGGGGTCCACAACAGACGGGGCACCCACTGCCGCAAGAGGTGGGAGGACATCCGCCGCGGGACCCGAAAGACCACTGAGGCTCTGCTGGGGATGGCCTCCCAACCTAAGAGGGGTGCCACACGGCAATTGACCCCCCTGATGTCCCGGATCCTGGCGGTGGCCTACCCCGATTTGGATGGGCGCGTGAGGACATCACAGCAGACACAAGGGGTTGAGTACCAGCAAATTCTGCCATATTAGCGCACAGTGAAGGCGTCTGGGTGGGGGAGGAGGGCTGTGGCTATCTCTAGGCCAGGGCGTTTTCTGTAGGCTAGGCCCCTCCGTACGGCATGGCCCTGTGCCCCCGCCCCCCACCTCTGTTGGGTGCTAACTACAGCTATCCATGGCCCTTGGTCACCTATGTGTGCAGTTGTCGTCCATAGATTTGTAGGCCAAGTAACAATAATTGAGTAGTGTACACCGAGTGCGCGGCGTAGTGCAGGGGGCTTCTGTGTCTGTCCTCTCCGCCAACGGTGTCGCCAATGCATGCACTCAACATGTCTTTATTTCTCCCCCCCCCCTTTTGTTGGTCTTCCTGTTCATGTGTGCATCAGCATCATCAGGCGGAGGAGAAGTGGCATCGGAGCTCGAGGGAGCTGCATCTCACATGGCCCCGGAGGGCCATGCAACCGACTCCGAGTTCACCAGTGAGACGGAGGGCGAGGGGAGCTCCACAACGGGGACCCGTGGAGACGTCAGTGACACGTCCTCGGAAGGGAGCTCCCTTGTGGTGGCGGCAACATCCGTGCCCACCGCTACAACAGGTACAGCCGCCACCCAGCGCACCATCCCTGCCCTCCAAGCAGCCCCTCAGCGTTCGCCCCGTGCCCGCTCGGCCAGGAAGGCGGGCATCTCCTTCGCCCCAGGCACCTCAGGCCCTGCCCCAGTTACCCCTGCTGCCCTCAGTGAGGAGGTCATTGACCTCCTGAGGACGCTCATTGTTGGGCAGTCTACCCTTTTGAATGCTATCCAGGGTGTAGAAAGGGAGGTGCACCGGAGCAATGCATACCTGGAGGGCATTCATTCGGGTCAGGCTGTCCATCAGCGATCGTTCCAGACTCTGGCCTCAGCACTGACGGCAGCCATTGTCCCTGTCTCTAGCCTCCCTCCTCCAACTCCCTCCACCAAGTCCCACTCCCCTGTTCCTCTGCCAATCCCAGCCACACCTACAGACCAGCCTGCACACACCTCAACACCCAAGGTCAGCTCATCCAGACATAAGCACCTCACATCCCACAAGCATTCACACAAGCAACATCCACATGCAGACACGCCAACAGCCACTGCCTCCTCTGTGTCCCCCTCCTCCTCGTCTCCCTCCTCCCTCCCTGTGACGTCTCCACTCACACCTGCATGCACCCCACCATCAGCCAGTACGTCCATCACCAGCACACCCACCAGAACACACCGCACACGTGCAGTCACCACCCCCACTGCCATTTACACGTCCCCTGTGTCCTCTCCCAGTGTGTCTGTCACCCCCTCTTCCAAACCACACAAACGCAGGCAGCCACCCACCCAACAGCCATCACCTCACGACAGCCTCCATCACTAGCACCTGCATCCAAAGCCAGCACACTTGACTCTCCTACAACCACATCCTCTTCCTCCACTCCCATACCCATGCACCTACCCTTCCCACTGCTCCTAAAAAGTTTTTCCTCTCCAAAATTAACCTCTTTGCATCACCTGACCCACCCCCTCCATCTCGTAAGAGTCCAAAGAGCACCTCATCCTCCACAAGCCCTGCACCTACAAGGAGCATAGTCAAGGGCTATTGGAGTCCACCAGCTCCTAGGGCAGCAACATCGGCCAGCAGCAAGGGGACAGCCAGCCCACCCCCTGGGAAAAGAACCAAAAAAGGTCGGCGCGAGAGGTCTGAGACGGCAGCCCCCAAAGACACTACCCTGGCACCGTCACCTGCCACATCCACAAAGGGAGGCAAGGGCCCCAGATCATCGTCCAAGGAGGGCAAGGGCAGCAGGGCGGACAAGTCCGGCAGCAGGCGAGCTGCCCAGGAGGGCCCCACCAGCCCCATTTCAGGTGTGAAGGAGGACACCCACAGGCCCAGGACTCCAGCACAGGAGGGCCCCGCAAGCGAAAGGTCGGATGGCGACTGAGCGGGAAATATTGTCCCGATCTGGTTCCCTGGGAACACGTCAAACACCGCTGAACAGGGCCCCGCCGTCACAAGCACCGCTGAACAGGGCCCCGCCGTCACAAGCACCGCTGAACAGGGCACCACCGTCTCCAGCACCGCTCCGCTGGGGACCGCCGTCACAAGCACCGCTGAACAGGGCCCCGCCGTGACAAGCACCGCTGAACAGGGCCCCGCCGTCACAAGCACCGCTGAACAGGGCACCGCCGTCTCCAGCACCGCTCCGCTGGGGACCGCCGTCACAAGCACCTCTCCGCTGGGCCCTTCATCTCAAGCACCGCTCCGCTGGGCCCTTCATCTCAAGCACCTCTCCGCTGGGCCCTTCATCTCAAGCACCTCTCCGCTGGGCCCTTCATCTCAAGCACCACTCCGCTGGGCCCTTCATCTCAAGCACCGCTCCGCTGGGCACCGCCGTCTCTGCACTGCTCCGCTGGGCCCTTCATCTCAAGCACCTCTCCGCTGGGCCCTTCATCTCAAGCACCGCTCCGCTGGGCCCTTCATCTCAAGCACCGCTCCGCTGGGCACCGCCGTCTCTGCACCGCTCCGCTGGGCCCTTCATCTCAAGCACCTCTCCGCTGGGCCCTTCTTCTCAAGCACCGCTCCGCTGGGCACCGCCGTCTCTGCACCGCTGAACAGGGCCCTTCAAGTCAAGCACAGCTGGCCCATTGACAGAAGGGGCAGGCCCGGATCTGTATCGGGCAGGGCTGCACGATGCACTCTGGCCACCATGCCTCCTCCAGTACCAGTGGAGTCTGTAATCCACTTGTGAGACTGTGGCTTTGCACTCCCCAGGTTGGCCCAGTGGGCAGGCCACCCACTGTATGGACTTTTGAGACTGTGGCTTTGCACTCCCCAGGATGGCCCAGTGGGCAGGCCACCCACTGTATGGACTTTTGAGACTGTGGCTTTGCACTCCCCAGGATGGCCCAGTGGGCAGGCCACCCACTGTATGGACTTTTGAGACTGTGGCTTTGCACTCCTCAGGATGGCCCAGTGGGCAGGCCACCCACTGTATGGACTTTTGAGACTGTGGCTTTGCACTTCCCAGGATGGCCCAGTGGGCAGGCCACCCACTGTATGGACTTTTGAGACTGTGGCTTTGCACTCCCCAGGATGGCCCAGTGGGCAACCCAACCACTGTAGAGACTTGTGAGACTGTGGCTTTGCACTCCCCAGGATGGGACAGTGGCCATGGAGGCCCCTCGTGGATCTGGCGTCGTGTACTCATGTGGCTGAGGTGCCCCCCCTTCCCTTCCCCCTGTGGTGCCTGTAGTTTTTCGATCTGATGCCCCTGCAGTGTTCTCTCCGTTTTGGTCAGGTTTCTCGTGTGGGCCTTGCCCATGTGAATTGGGCCCAGTGGTCCACGGACAATGTCAGGAAACACTACCGGACTTGTAAATATTTTGTATATAATTGTTTGACATATGTGATATTTTTTTAATTCCTTTCTACAATATATTCAACTGTTTATGATCATTTCCTTTTGTCTTAGCATTCTTTCGGGGGGGTTTGGGGGTTGTAACAGTGATGTATTTCTATGCGTTGTAGTGGGTGGGGGTGGGTGTGTCGCGTATGTGTGTGCCCGTAATTTTTTGCCTCCCCCCTCCCCTGTGTCGTAGGTGCAGTACTCACTGGTGTCTTCTGCAGCGCCGTTCGTGCTCCTGGTAGAGGAGCAGGAAGACAAGAGCTGGGAGGACGTGGAGTTCCGGTTCCATGCTGTCCAGATTCCTCGTGGGGTGTATGGAGGTGAGCGTTTTCCGTTAGGATTGTCTGTTTCCGCCGTGTTTTTATCGGCGGGGCTCCCGCCCCGGAAAAGGTGGCAGATTGGTGAGTTGTGATAGGGTGGGCGGTACATTGTCTGCCGCCTGTCTGTTGGCGGTGACCGCCGCGCTGTTTGTTTGTTCCGCCATGGCGGTCGGAGTGTTGATGTCGCGGTCTCTGTTGGCGGTTACCATCAGGGTCGGAATTCAATTTTTTTAACCGCCAGCCTGTTGGCGGGTTGGCCGCCGCTTTAACACCGACCGCCAGGGTTGGAATGACCACCTATATATTTTTCTACACACTGTGTGATGTATTTTTGTGGTGCTATATTGTGTTATTGTATGCTTTATTGCACAAATACTTTACCCATTGCCTTCTAAGTTAAGCCTGACTGCTCAGTGCCAAGCTACCAGAGGGTAGGCACAGGATAATTTGGATTGTGTGTGACTTACCCTGACTAGAGTGAGAGTCCTTGCTTGGACAGGGGGTAACCTGCCTGCCAACCAAAGACCCCATTTCTAACAGGAACTACCACTTAAGAAGGTATAAGGCAATAATAAGGAAATTCCAAATGCTAACCTATGAGAGCGGACGGCCTCACAGTAGTGAAAAATTAATTAGGCTGTTTTTCAATACCAGGAGATGTAAAGAATAAAAGTACATGTCCTATCCTTTACTTACATAGCATCCTATACTTAGGGATAATCCGGGCTTACCTTAGGGGTAACTGATATGTGATAAAAGCTGAGTTAATGACTTGGCAAGTCATTTTAAAAGCCAAGTGGAAGTGCCAGTAAGCTGCACACACATGTCCTGCAATGGCAGGCCTGAGACAGATTTGAAGGCTACTTCTGTGGGTGGCACAATCAGTGATGCAGCCACTAGTATCATTTAACCTACAGGCCCTGGGTACATGACATACCACTTTACGAGGGACTTATCATTAAACTAAATATGTTAATCAGATGTACACAAATCATAAACATGTTTAGGGGAGAAGCATATGCACTACAAGCCAACAAAAAGAGAATCAGCAAAACAGGAGGTAAAAGGAAAAACATCTGGGGAAACATCACCCTGAGGATGCCAGGTCTAACGGGGTGATGAGAGGTGAGTACAGGAAATAGCAGTAGGGTGCTGAGTAGGCATCTACTGAGAGGGAGTGATGAGAGGTGAGTAGATGGAGAGGAGTAGGGTCATGAGTACACTAAGGGGGAGCCATGAGAGGTGAGTAGGTGGAGAGGAGTAGAATGAGGAGTAGGCACCTACTGAGAGGAGATAATGAGAGGTGAGTAGAGGGGGAGGAGTAGGGCGAAGAGTAGGAATCTACTGAGAGGGGCCGATGAGAGGTGAGTATAGAGAGAGTGGTAGGGTGACAGGTAGTCATTTTTTGAGAGGAGCCGATGAGAGGTGTGTAGAGGGAGAGCAGTAGGGTGACGAGTAGTCAGTTTTTTGAGAGGGGCCGATGAGAGGTGAGTAGAGGGAGAGAAGTAGAACACAATGTCATTCTATCATGTACAACGCTTCGTTCTTCAGCTTCGCTTTCATGCTGCATTAGAAAAGTTAATGTTTTCCCAGGGTCACATTTATTGGGACAATGATGCTATTCTTATGAGAACGTAACCTTGACAGTAACAACATTTGGACTGACTATAAAGTGTCAGGAGCAATGGGGATGGGAACCCCATTATATGAATCTGGGGGATGCTGCTGACAAATCTGTTTTTAAACTATTGTTCTTTCCTTCACATGATTTGCTGGGATCCCTAGGCCTGTGCACATTCACACCAAATGTATGAAGCTTAATGTATTTCAGCCTATAAAATGAGTGTTACCAAAGGATTGGGGTCACTCTCCCTTGATCTTTAGAAGGCAACACTCTGTCAGTCAGATTTCTGCTTTATAAACTGAGCTGAGTTCTAATATACTCTGCTATTTCATCAGTTGCACTTTATTCTAAGCTTCTTGCTATCAATTGAACATTGATTGACTGACATTTGCCATTGATCTTGCTGACTGTAATGCCATTGAACTTTCAATAAATCTTTGTGGTTTTCATTATAGCACTTGTCATTGTTTATTTTGAAGCCGAATGTGCTTTACATATAATGCTGAAATGCTATTTGATATTGGATTTACATTTTGAGCAAACCCAGTTGTGGAGCAACAAACTCCTTAGGGGATTAACACCGTTCCCGCCTAATAAGTAGCATTTTAGTTCAGTGAAGGGAAAAAACGCTGCATCACCAGCACTTTAAAATGCCCAGGACCCCAAGTCTTTTTAGTCCTTGTGTGCACTCATGAGCATTGTCCAGGCCTGAATGGCTATTGTTAGACAGATGAGACTTATTGTAATAAGCATTATTAGAATGGTGAAAAATACAAATAATTCAACCATATTGTTTTGCACCTAAGGCTGCCCCTACCTAGCGCTATGAGTCCTGTCCTAAAAAGAGCACACTGCCAGAATTAGTTGGAATGATCTAACCCCATACCGTGGCATGCAAAGCTGTCTCGATGGCAACAGGGTCTGTCAGGCAGCATTTCTCATTGCCAGGTTTTCATGATAACACTGTTGTGAAGTGCCTCTCACTAAATTCAGAGCAGGTATTGTTTAAATAACAAGACAACGGCCTTATCAGACTAGACCAGAAAGCACAAAACAACCTCAGTTAATCTAGTGGAAAAGAGTTGTCTCCTACGAGCACAAAACAAGCAAGGGTGTTGTGTTCCAGTAGCTGTCCCTAACACAAACTGTGCAGACTACAGGACAACGAACGTCTGACAAAAATAAAATGTGTACATGGCATTTTGTCGAGTTAATAAAAACACGTAAATCCCACGATCTTAAAAAGATGCTAACCTAAGAGGGAAAGCCAAAATGGGCAATAAAATGTAGTCCCTGCAACAATGGGCGTATGTGTGTAAGATCCCTGAACACCCACACATGCTTCTTATGCTCTTGGGAAGTGTCTCTGTTGGTTCACCAGTGTCATTTGGGATGCCAGATATATGCTGTGTTCTTCTACAGCCTCTTCTCTGAGGCTCAGTGTATAGGACATGTGACCTCTATAACACACTGTAGGAAGCTGGTCTGGTTGTGGTGAGCACCTATGGTGTTATCACCTTATACCAGGTCCAGGTATCCCCTATTAGTGAGGTGTAGACAGTGTCTAGGCAGCAAGGCTCTCTAGAGGTAGCTGTGGTACTTTATTTTAGTGGCACAAATACTAAAATACTGTAAAGGCAATACCCCAACTGGAGGTAAGTAAACACTCTATTGTATTACAGTAGCAGTCAGGAATTAGCCTAAAATGCAATATAAAACAGTGAAAGCAATAGACAATACTGAAGGCCTGGGGGGGACCAAACCATATACTAAGAAAGTGGAATGTGAAAGTCGGGGCCCCACCCAAGGAAGTGGAATCAGTAGAGGGGAGCTGGAGGAACTAGGATACCCACAAGGTAAGTGGCAGAGTGACCCCCATCGACCAAGAGAAAAAAGGTGAGTAATTGGTCCTCAGTGCCTGCAGCAGACAGTGACTTCAAGAGTAAAACAATAGAGGTGAGAGAGGTTGTAGTGAGACCCTCAGGTGACTGCTGCACACAGTGTCTACAGATTGAAACATCAGAGGTGAGAGAGGTTGTATGTGACACCCTCAGGTCGCTGCTGCACACAGTGTCTAGAGTAAAACATCAGAAGAGAGAGGTTGTAGTTACACCCTCATGTTGCTGCTGCACACAGTGTCTACAGAGTGAAACATCAGAGGTGAGAGAGGTTCTGTGTTACACCCTCAGGTGACTGCTGCACACAGTGTCTACAGAGTAAAACATCAGGGGTAGGAAGTGCTATACAAATAAAATTACAATGTCTAGCCTGGGACTCTTATCTGCGATTCTCTTGATAATGCAGCTGTCAGAACCTGACCCAGGGGGGCTACCTTCTCGTGAAAAGCCAGGTTTGAAGGTCATAAAGAAATTAAGCCGGTCAGAGGCAGTGGCGTAACAAAGGCCCCCACAGCCCCCGCAGTGTGGAGGGGGCCCCTGTAGGAGGCTGGACTGGCTTGTAGTGAGTACCAAGGGGTACTTACACCTTGCACCAGGCCCATGTATCCCTTATTAGTGTATAGGGTGTCTAGCAGCTTAGGCTGATAGATAATGGTAGCTTAGCAGAGCAGCTTAGGCTGAACTAGGAGACGAGTGAAGCTCCTACAGTACCACAAGTGTCATATGCACAATATCATAAGAAAACACAATACACAGATATACTAAAAATAAAGGTACTTTATTTTTATGACAATATGCCAAAGTATCTCAGAGTGTACCCTCAGGATGAGGATAGCAAATATACACAAGATATATGTACACAATACTAAAATATGCAGTAATAGTATTAGAAAACAGTGCAAACAATGTATAGTTACAATAGGATGCAATGGGGACACTTAGGGATAGGGGCAACACAAACCATATACTCCAAAAGTGGAATGCGAACCACGAATGGACCCCAAACCTATGTGACCTTGTAGAGGGTCGCTGGGACTATTAGAAAATAGTGAGGGTTAGAAAAATAGCCCACCCCAAGACCCTGAAAAGTGAGTGCAAAGTGCACTAAAGTTCCCCAAAGGACATAGAAGTCGTGATAGGGGAATTCTGCAGGAAAGACACAAACCAGCAATGCAACAACAATGGATTTCCAGTCGAGGGTACCTGTGGAACAAGGGGACCAAGTCCAAAAGTCACAAGCAAGTCGGAGATGGGCAGCTGCCCAGGAAATGCCAGCTGTGGGTGCAAAGAAGCTGCTACTGGACAGTAGAAGCTGAAGGTTCTGCAGGAACGACAAGGGCTAGAGACTTCCCCTTTGGAAGATGGATCCCCCACGCCGTGGAGAGTTGTGCAGAAGTGTTTTCATGAAGAAAGACCGCCAACAAGCCTTGCTAGCTGCAAATCGTGCGGTTAGGGTTTTTGGATGCTGCTGTGGCCCAGGAGGGACCACGATGTCGCCAATTGCGTCTGGGGACAGAGGGGGCATCGAGCAAGACAAGGAGCCCTCTCATAAGCAGGCAGCACCTGCAGAAGTGCCGGAACAGGCACTACAAAGTAGAGTGAAACGGTGCTCACCCGAAGTTGCACAAAGGAGTCCCACGCCACCGGAGGACAACTTAGGAGGTCGTGCAATGCAGGTTAGAGCACCGTGGACCCAGGCTGGACTGTGCACAAAGGATTTCCGCCGGAAGTGCACGGAGGCTGGAGTAGCTGCAAAAGTCGCGGTTCCCAGAAATGCAGTCTGGCGTAGGAGGCAAGGACTTACCTCCACCAAGCATGGACTGAAGAGTCACTGGACTGTGGGAGTCACTTGGACAGAGTTGCTGGATTCAAGGGACCTCGCTCGTCGTGCTGAGAGGAGACCCAGGGTACCGGTGATGCAGTTCTTTGGTGCCTGCGGTTGCAGGGGGACGATTCCGTCGACCCACAGGAGATTTCTTCGGAGCTTCTAGTGCAGAGAGGAGGCAGACTACCCCCACAGCATGCACCACCAGGAAAACAGTCGAGAAGGCGGCAGGATCAGCGTTACAGAGTTGCAGTAGTCGTCTTTGCTACTTTGTTGCAGTTTTGCAGGCTTCCAGCGCGGTCAGCATTCGAGTCCTTGGCAGAAGGTGAAGAGAGAGATGCAGAGGAACTCTGATGAGCTCTTGCATTCGTTATCTAAGGAATTCCCCAAAGCAGAGACCCTAAATAGCCAGAAAAGAGGGTTTGGCTACTTAGGAAAGAAGATAGGCTAGCAACACCTGAAGGAGCCTATCAGAAGGAGTCTCTGACGTCACCTGCTGGCACTGGCCACTCACAGCAGTCCAGTGTGCCAGCAGCACCTCTGTTTCCAAGATGGCAGAGGTCTGGAGCACACTGGAGGAGCTCTGGGCACCTCCCAGGGGAGGTGCAGGTCAGGGGAGTGGTCACTCCCCTTTTCTTTGTCCAGTTTCGTGCCAGAGCAGGGCTGAGGGGTCCCTGAACCGGTGTAGACTGGCTTATGCAGAAATGGGCACCATGTGTGCCCATGAAAGCATTTCCAGAGGCTGGGGGAGGCTACTCCTCCCCTGCCTTCACACCATTTTCCAAAGGGAGAGGGTGTAACACCCTCTCTCAGAGGAAGTCCTTTGTTCTGCCATCCTGGGCCAAGCCTGGCTGGACCCCAGGAGGGCAGAAACCTGTCTGAGGGGTTGGCAGCAGCAGCAGTTTGGCAAGGGAAAGGCAGTTTGGCAGTACCAGGGTCTGTGCTACAGACCACTGGGATCATGGGATTGTGCCAACTATGCCAGGATGGCATAGAGGGGGCAATTCCATGATCATAGACATGTTACATGGCCATATTCGGAGTTACCATTGTGAAGCTACATATAGGTAGTGACCTATATGTAGTGCACGCGTGTAATGGTGTCCCCGCACTCACAAAGTCCGGGGAATTTGCCATGAACAATGTGGGGGCACCTTGGCTAGTGCCGGGGTGCCCACACACTAAGTAACTTTGCACCTAACCTTTACCAGGTAAAGGTTAGACATATAGGTGACTTATAAGTTACTTAAGTGTAGTGTAAAATGGCTGTGAAATAATGTGTGCATTATTTCACTCAGGCTGCAGTGGCAGGCCTGTGTAAGAATTGTCAGAGCTCCCATGGGGGGGCAAAAGAAATGCTGCAGCCCATAGGGATCTCCTGGAACCCCAATACCCTGGGTGCCTCAGTACCATATACTAGGGAATTATAAGGGTGTTCCAGTAAGCCAATGTAAATTGGTAAAATTGGTCACTAGCCTGTTAGTAACAATTTGAAAGAAATGAGAGAGCATAACCACTGAGGTTCTGGATAGCAGAGCCTCAGTGAGACAGTTAGTCATAACACAGGTAACACAGTCAGGCACACTTATGAGCACTGGGGTCCTGGCTGGCAGGGTCCCAGTGACACATAACAAACATACTGAAAACATAGGGTTTTCACTATGAGCACTGAGGCCTGGCTATCAGGATCCCAGTGAGACAGTGAAAACACCCTGACATACACTCACAACAGGCCAAAAGTGGGGGTAACAAGGCCAAAAGAGGCTATTTTCTCACAGCCCCGAACTCCAGGTGGACCCCTCAGCACAGTACCCTCACCTGACAGCTCCTGAGTGAGTCCAGAGTGGTGGTCCCTCCATGTACTGTGCAGTGTGCCCCCCTCAGTTTTGTTAGTCACTGGTCAGAGGCTGACCTGGCCTCAAGGCACACAGGACACATCCGCGTGGCCTACACTAGGGAACCTTAGCCAAGCATGTGGTTAGTAGGTACCTAGGCCAGGGTCTCAGACCTGAGGGCACAGCACACAATGTTCTGCACGGAGGCAATGGAGACCCCGATTAGCCTGATGCGGACCCCGGACAGTAGCTGAGCCTGCACTGGCTTTACCCATAAGTGCAAGAAGCCCCGGCACTATCATCCCACCCAGACCTTCTCCGTGCAAGGGTCGCCTGGAGCCCCTGTGACTATTCCGTACGCGCCTCCTCAGAGCTCAGGTGGAAGCAGCGGCGGTGACTGCGCTTCACACAAAGAAGATGCGACCAGACCCCTGAGGGACCCCACTGCGTCTTTATGTCACTACTGACCAGACAGGTGGGAGCAAGAGACAGTGAGAACTGATGGTGGGAAGACCTTCTCTACTTCAGGAGTGTCCACCCAAGGCCCACAGTGTTCAATCAGGCGACAAGTCTACTGTGGGTGACTGACCTCTGCTCCAGATTCTGACCCTCTGACTCTGCAGTCCTGCTCAGCTCCTCGAAGCTCTTTAGTGAGATAGGGGCGCTATACGAGTGTGTCTACTCACTCATGACCCTCTGCACTATATTCTGACTCCAGTCCTCTCACCTTGTACTCCTGTTGGGCCTCATTGATGAGGGTCACACGGTGCTCTCTGTGTGCCCGGGACTCTCTACAGACCACACACAGGAGCCCACCGTCGGTTTCACAGAAGAGCTGCAGCCTCTCCCCGTGCTCCTCACACAGACTTCCAGGCGCTATACAACTGTCAGTTCTCTTACCTTGTACTCCTGCTCTGCTTCATTCGTGGGGGTCACACGGTGCTCTCTGTGTGCCCGGGACTCTCTACAGACCAAACAGAGGAGTCCGCCGTCGGTTTCACAGAAGAGCAGCAGCCTCTCCCCGTGCTCCTCACACAGACCTTCTGTGGCAGGCCCTCTGGGCGCTATATCCAGTCTTGTCACCATTTCTACCATATTTGTTAATCTCTTATTGGGCTTCAGTTCTTTCTCCAGGTCAAACCTCTGTCTGCACTCCGGGCACCATTTCTCTAAGTCCCTGCTGGCCTTGAACCTGGTGAGACAGGAGAGGCAGAAGATGTGTCCGCAGTCCAGGGTCACGGGGTCAGTGTACAGCTCCCTGCAGACGGAGCAGGTGACTTCTTGTAACAGCTCGGCCCTGGGGTCTGCAGCCGCCATGTCTGTCCCGAGCTGTGCCGGGTCCTCTCCCTCTGACAGGAATATCTTATCACAGCAACCTTTGGTCTAATGAAGTCAAAGTCTGACACAGGTGATAAGCTGCTCATTACGAGAAATAGTGCAGGTGGCATCATCCTCAGGTGGATGCAGCACACAGAGACTTCAAGAGTAAAACAACAGATGTGAGAGGTTGTATGCGACACCCTCAGGTGACTGCTGCACACAGTGTCTACAGAGTGAAACATCAGAGGTGAGAGGTTGTAGTGACACCCTCAGGAAATTGCTGCACACGGTGTCTAGAGAGTGACACATCAGAGATGAAAGAGGGTCTAGTGACACCCCCTGGTGCCTGTTGCACACGGTGTCTACAGAGTGAAACATCAGATGTGAGAGAGGTTGTATGTGACACCCTCAGGCCAGTGCTACACACGGTGACTTTAAATTCAGTGACATCCCTAGAACTGAGTTACAGTTTGCACATAAAGGGCCATAGAATTTATTGGGCCACCTTCAATTGGCAAACTTAAAGATTGTCTAACACGTGTGTGTGTGTGTGTGTGTATGCGTGTGTTTGTGTCTGTAACGGAATGCATTTGATCCGAGTTACTACTTCAACTATTTTCTCTTCCATACTCTTATTTCCTTTTTCTTTCACTTTCATTGTTTGATTTTTCTTTTCTATCATTCCTTCTTCCATTTTCTTCCTTTCATTTTTTTTGTTATACAATCCCATCTTTCATTTTCTTTGCATCTCACGTTTTCCTTTCTTTGTCCCCCTTCCTTTTACTCTCTGAGTACATTTATTTATTTGATTCAGATGGAATTAAAAGCATTTTAGTGACCAGTGCAGATGTAGCAAAAATATAAGTACGCCTTAGAAGGCTCAATCTGTCTAGGAGCTAAGACTTTCCATAGCTCTATCAAACGTTAGCTCTAGTAAACATGCCAGTGTTAACAGGGATCTACTGTGGTAGACTCTCCAGAGCTCTAGTAAACATGCCAGTGTTAACAGGGATCTACTGTGGTAGACTCTCTAGAGCTCTAGTAAACATGCCAGTGTTAAGAGGGATCTGCTGTGGTAGACTCTTCAGGACTCTACTGAACCTGCCAGTGTTAATGGGGATCTAGTGTCGTCGACTCTCCAGAGCTCCGTTAATATGGAAATAATTGATACTAATATGAACAAGCATTGCTTTTTCCTTTGCATTCTATCTTACTAACTGGATTGCAAATATAGGAAATATTAGAAAAAAGGTAACAAGATAACTGCACTTATGGCTGTCTTTTTAGTATTAAACTCTAGCAATATTTGGGCCCTCATTATGAACATGGCGGTCGCAACCACTGTGTTCATGCTGGCGGTCAAAACACTGACCACCAGCGTCCCCGGATCATCACCGGCCGTATTAGGAATATTTGTGTGCGCCAGCAGGCGGAAACATTGTTTCCTCCCACCGGCCCACAGGAATGCCTGGCCGGGACACTGACGGTGGCTCCACAGGGAGCTGCCGCCAATTCCTCTGGGCGTCGGGTGCAGCTGCACCCGTCGCGCAGATCACTGCCCAAAAATTGGACCGTGACCTGCGCAATGGGGCACTGCACCGGGGCCAAGTGCATGGGCAGTGCAGGGGCCCCGAGGGGTGCCCTGGTGCACCCCTTCCACCAGCCTTTCCCTGGCGGGGAAACCCGCCAGGGAAAGGCTAGTGGCTGAGGGATCAATATCCGAGGGGCAGCACGGCTACCCTGTCGGATAATGTTTCCGACTGCCGCCAGGCTGCCTGACGGAGGCAGCCTGGCGGTGAGTGAGGGCTGCCAATGGCGGCCCTCATGGGGTTGTGGCGGTGAAGCCCGCCATGCCGGCTGGCGGTTTTACCCACCACCTCCGGCATGGTGGGCCACACCACCACATTCGTAATGACCACCTTGGTGTTTAGATGGGGTTCCTAGAGCTTTTGGCCCCAGTGTCATGGTACCTGCTGCACCGTTGGAATCATATGCCTAGTGTCTGGCTGTTCGGGTTGGACTGTTCCCATGAGTAACAGGTTCAAGACTGATTTGCATATGGCTGGTTTCAAACTGGGGTGGCATGGTGAGCAAAAGAATGATGGATTAAACCCAGATCTCTGACTGGGGGTGAGTGTTTGCATTGTCAGCACTCCGTCCATCATCCTTTTGTGTTGCTAAAGTTGTCCTAATTGGAAATGGTATGCCCAGACGTGGGTCCCTTGCTCACTGTGCCACTGGAATCAAGCTAGCCTGTCTGAAGAAGAGTGATACCCTAAAACTGGTCCCAAGATGCCTGTTTCCGGTCCAGGGAGTACCTGGCCTGGTAGTTCGGGTTAGACTGTTCCCATGAGGTACAAGTTCAAGACTGATTTGCGTATGGCTGGGTCCAAACTTGGGTGGCATGGTGAGCAAAAGAATGATGGATTAAACCCAGATCTGTGACTGGGGTGAGTGTTTGCATTGTCAGCGCTCTGTCCATCATCCTTTTGTGTTGCTAGAGATAGATCCACCTCTGCACACTCTCACATTACCACTGTTTCAGAGGCATCACACAATTCTAACTCTGAGGACCAGTCCCTAGATAGGGAACTCAGAAAGCTGAGGTTAGAGGAGGCCAGACTGAGGATAAAGCAGCAACGCTTGGCCTTAGACAGGGAATCCCTGGCTGTGGAGAAGGAGAGGCAGGGTTTGGGGTTAGTTCCCCATGGTGGCAGCAGCACTTTTAGAAATTCAAATGTTAGGGAACCTTCATTTGACTCTAGAAATCTGCACAAAGTTGTCCCTCCTTACAAGGATGGTGATGACATCTACAAGTGGTTTGCTCCACTTGAGAGGGCCTGTAAAGTTCAGAGGGTCCCTCATGTACAGTGGGCTGCTATCCTTTGGTTATCCTTCTCTGGCAAGGGGAGAGACAGACTTCTTATTGTCAGAGAGGATGATGCAGATAACTATCAAATTCTGAAAAAATGCACTCTTGGATGGTATGGGCTTAACCACTGAACAGTACAGACTTAAGTTCAGAGAGACCAGAAAGGAGTCATCACAGGACTGGACAGACTTTGTAGACTGTTCTGTGAAGGCCCTAGAAGGTTGGTTAAATGGCAGTATGGTGACAGACTATGAAAGCCTGTATAATTCGATTCTGAGAGAGCATATTTTGAATAATTGTGTGTCTGACTTGTTACATCAGTATCTTGTGGACTCAGATCTGACCTCTCCCTAAGAATTGGGAAAGAAGGCAGACAAATGGGACAGAACAAGGGTGAGCAGAAAAACTCATACAGAGGGAGACAAGGATGGCAAGAAGGATGGTAAGTTACATGACAAGGGTGGGGACAAAGATAGAAAATCATCAGAGTCTTCATCAGGCCAACAAAAATCCTCTGGGGGTGGTGGGTCCAAATCCTCTTCTCACAAAGATAAAAAAAAACCTTGGTGTTATATGTGTAAAGCCAAAGGCCATTGGGCAACTGACAGTCATTGTCCAAAAAGAAACACCAAACCTTCCACCACCACAACCCCAACTGCAACCACTAGTGCCCCTAGTAATAGCAGGTGTGGTGGGAAAAACACTATTAATAGCCAATCAAAGGGTGTAGCTGGGCTCACCATTGGTAATGTAGTTGGGGTTGGTCTAGTTAGGGAGATCACTGAGGCTGTTTTAGTCTCTGAAGGCGGCACTGACCTAGCCACTTTAGTTGCTTGTCCCCTTAATTTGGATAAGTACAAGCAGCTACCCCTGAATAATGGTGTTCAGGTTGAGGCCTACGGGGACACAGGTGCCAGTGTCACCATGGTGATGGAAAACTGGTTGCCACTGAGCAGCACCTACTTGGTCACCAGTACCAAGTGACAGACGCCCATAGCAACACTTTAAGCCACCCCATGGCTATTGTGAATCTCAACTGGGGAGGGGGTTACTGGTCCAATGAAAGTTGTGGTAGCCACTGATTTACCTGTAAAATGTCTGCTAGGCAATGATTGAGACTTCAGCTTGGGCTGAAGTGGAGTTGGTGGCCCATGCAGCAATGCTGGGCATTCCTGGGCATTTCTTTGTTCTTACCAGGGCTCAGGCCAAGAAGCAAAGAGGACAGGGAAACTTTGATCCTGGTATAATGGACCAAGTGCTCCCAAAAACAAGGGTTAAAAAGGGCAAACCCTTGTCCACTATCCCTCCCTCCACAGATGATTCCCCTATTGAGGAAGAGGAATTCTCTCCCTGTGCAGAACCTACACCAGAGGAGCTGGAAGCTGATACAGCTGAGCTTTTGGGTGCAGGGGGGGGCTGCCAGGGAAGAGCTGAGTGTTGCACAGCACACCTGTCCCACATTGAAGGGCCTCAGACCGCAAGCTGTCAAGCAGCAAAATGGTGATGTCACTGACACACACACACAGAGTTTATTGGGAGAATAATCTCCTTTATACTGAAGCAAGGGCCCCTAAACCTGGTGCCACAAGGAGACTGGTCATCCCCCTTCAGTACAGGGAATTCCTCCTAACTCTGGCTCATGACATCCCTTTAGCTGGGCATTTAGGCCAGAGTAAAACATGGGACAGATTTGTTCCACATTTTCTCTGGCCCCATATGTCGGAAGACACAAAGGAGTTTTGTCGCTCCGGTGTCACCTGCCAAGCCAGTGGCAAGACTGGTGGCACCCCAAAGGCCCCCTTGATCCCACTGCCAGTGGTTGGGGTGCCCTTTGAAATGGTAGAGGTTGATATTGTTGGCCCCCTTGACCCTCCAACAGCTTCTGGCAATAGATTTATCCTTGTGGTGGTGGACCATGCCACAAAGTACCCAGAAGTTATTCCCTTAAGGACCACTAAAGCTCCTGCAGTGGCAAAGGCCCTCCTGGGAATCTTTTCCAGGGTGGGCTTCCCTAAGGAAGTGGTGTCAAACAGAGGTAGTAACTTCTTGTCTGTATACCTAAAAGCAATGTGGAAGGAGTGTGGTGTTACCTACAAGTTCACCACCCCTTATCATCGACAAACTAATCGACTGGTTGAGAGGTTTAATAAAACTCTCAAAGGTATGATTAAAGGACTCTCTGAAAAACTCAGAACGAGATGGGATGTCCTATTACCATGCCTCCTTTTCACCTACCGGGAGGTACCCCAAAAAGGAGTGGGCTACAGCCCCTTTGAACACCTATTTAGTCACCCTGTTAGGGGTCCCCTTGCTCTTGTTAAGGAGGGTTGGAAACAACCTTTCAAAGCTCCAAAACAAGACATTGTGGAATATGTACTTGGCCTGAGAAGTAGAATGGCGGAGTACATGAAAAAGGACAGAAAAAACCTTCAGGCCAGCCAAGAGCTCCAAAAACAATGGTTTGACCAGAAGGTAGTCCTGACAGAGTACCACCCAGGACAGAAAGTGTGGGTGTTGGAGCCTGTGGCCCCAACAGCACTCCAGGACAAATGGAGTGGACCCCATCTAATTGTAGAAAAGAAAGGTGAGGTCACCTACCTGGTGAACCTGGGCACTGCCAGAAGCCCCCTTAGGGGGCTTTATGTCAATCGCCTGAAGCCTTACTATGACAGGGCTGACTTAACCCTACTCATGGCTACAGATGAGAGACAGGAAGAAGAGAGTGACCCTCTCCCTGATCTCTTCTCCAACACTGAAGCTGATGCCTTAGTGGAATGAGTGGTTCTGGCAGACTGCCTTACTGCTGAGCAGAAGGAAGACTGTAAAAATGTTCTTGATCAGTTTTCTGAACTCTTCTCACTCACACCTGGTACAACTACTTGGTGTGAACATAAAATTGACAATGGAGACAGTTTACCTGTCAAAAGTAAAATTTAAAGGCAACCTGACCATGTCAGAGATTACATAAAAGCTGAAGTTCAGAAAATGTTAGACCTTGAAGTTATTGAGCCCTCTGATATCCCCTGGGCGAGCCCAGTGGTGCTTGCCCCTAAACCGCATAGCAAAGAAGTAAAGAGAGAAATGCGGTTTTGTGTGGACTATAGGGGTCTCAATACAGTAACCAAAACAGATGCTCACCCTATACCCAGGGTAGATGAGCTAATAGACACACTGGCATCTGCCAAGTATCTAAGCACTTTTGGTTTGACTGCAGGGTATTGGCAGTTCAAAATGTCAGAAGATGCTAAAGCAAAAACTGCATTTTCTACCATAGGAGGGCATTATCAAATCAAAGTTATGCCCTTTGGTTTGAAAAATGCACCTGCCACTTTTCAGAGGCTGGTGGATACAGTCCTCCAAGGTTTGGAAGCTTTTAGTGCAGCATATTTGGATGATATTGCTGTCTTTAGCTCCACCTGGGATGATCACCTGGTCCACCTCTGGAAAGTTTGAGGCCCTGCAAAAGTCAGGCCTAACTATCGAGGCTTCAAAGTGCCAGATAGGGCAGGGGAAAGTGGTTTTTCTGGCCCACCTGGTAGGTGGAGAACAGATTGCACCACTACAGGGGAAGATTCAGACCATTATGGACTGGGCTCCCCCTACTACTCAGACCCAGGTCAGAGCCTTCTTAGGTCTCACTGGGTATTACAGGAGGTTCATTAAGAACTATGGCTCCATTGCAGCCCCACTTTATGACTGTAGGAGGCTGGCCTGGATTGTAGTGGGTACCAAGGGGTACTTACACTCTGTACAAGGTCCAGTTATCCCTTGTTAGTGTAGAAGAGGTGTTTCTAGCAGCTTAGGCTGACAGAAGGTAGCTATAGCAGAGCAGCTTAGGCTGAACTAGGAGACATGCAAAGCTCCTACTGTACCATTGGTGTCATATGCACAATATCATAAGAAAACACAATACACAGATATACTAAAAATAAAGCTACTTCATTTTTATGACAATATGCCAAAAGTATCTCAGTGAGTACCCTCAGTATGAGTATGCCAAATATACACAAGACCAAAAATATGCAGTAATAGCAAAAGGAAGTAATGCAAGCAGTGTAAACTTACAATAGGTTGCAATAGGAGCACATAGGTATAGGGGCAACACAAACCGTATACTCCAAAAGTGGAATGAGTACCACGAATGGACCCCAAACCTATGTGAGCTTGTAGTGGGTCTTTAGGACTGTAAGAAAACAGTGAGGGTTAGAACAATAGCCCACCCCAAGACCCTGAAAGGTAGGTGTAAAGTGCACCTGCAACCCCCAGAGAGCACAGAAGCCGTGATAGGGGGATTCCGCAAGGAAGACCAACACCAGCAATGCAACAACAGTGGATTTCGGGAGCTGAGTACCTGTAAGTCAAGGGGACCAAGTCCAAGAGTCGCAACAGTGTTGAGTGGGCAGATGCCCAGGAAATGCCAGCTGAGGATCCAAGGAAGCTGCCACCGGGTGGAAGAAGCTTGGTGTTCTGCAAGAATGAAGAGGACTAGGAACTTCCCCTTTGGAGGATGGATGTCCCACGTCGTGAAGAAGCTTGCAGAGGTGCTCCCACACAGAAAGACCGCAAACAAGCCTTGTGTGACGGGTCGGACCGGGCCGACCAGCACACCAGGAAGACTTGTGCTGACACTGCCATGTACGACACGGAAGCATCCCAGAGAGCGGGGGTCTCGATTGGCTCCCTACCAAAACTGCGCGACTCGGTGTTGGTTAAAGGGGCGGAACCGCACACTAAGGGGAGGAGAGGAAGAAATCCATGGAGGAGACCAACGGAGTCGGAGAGAGAGTCAAGAGCAGAACAGCAGAGGCCAAGGACCGAAGACGAGTTGGAAAACACCAGGACCTGTCTCCAACAACCTGGAGAGCAGCGGGAGCCCGGAGCCGTGTGGATTCGACAATGCGAAGAGGATCACTGGCCCCGGGAAGCAGACGAATGAGCCGGCCACGCTTCAGGAGAAGCGTGGACAAGCCAGGTACGGCAACTCGGGACGGGAGAGAAAACGGAGCGGAAGGAGGGAGGAGGACAGGGAAGAAAATCACTGGTTTTGCACAAAAGGGGGTGAGGGAAGGGCATAAGGAATAAAATAAAATAAATAGTAAAAGAGAGGAAAGGAATAAAAGACGGGTAAACAGATACTTACCACTCTTATTTCTTCTTCTATTTCCACACGCTTCCCGCGAGGCCCCTGGAAGAGGAAGAAAGAAGAAGACGAGATCATTGGGGAAAAGAGTGAAGAGAATCCTCAATACTCACCTATAAGGCAATCACCCGAAACCCATTGAACTAGTTTAAATAATAATAATAAAAACACTTTATATATCAAGCAAATCGGACAGTCTGGTGTATCCATTCGGCCAACCTGTTACAAGTGGTGTCAGAAGTGGGATATTGGACGACCTTCCGACCACAAATGGAGGAAAAACCCACTATGGCGGATGTTCTAGCCCAACTGGCGGAGGGACAGCGTCATCTCCAGTTGATGTGGGAGCAGCAGATGAAGGACGCTAAAGAGGAGCGCGAGGCCTTACAAACTGCCCTTAAAAGTCAGGCCACAATCATGGCGAACAACCAGCTCGTTCATGAGACTGCACTCAGTAAACTGACAGAGACCATCGCTCATACAAAGGTGCATCCCAATGTACCAAGTAGTGTGCTACAAAAGTTTCAGGAGCAAAACGACCCGGACTCTTTCTTCCTGAACTTCGAGAGGGTAGCCAGTTCCGCCAGTTGGCCCGAAGACAAGTGGGGTCAATATATTGCGCCATTATTAACAGGACAGTTACAAGCAGCGTACCAAGTCATAAACCCTACAGGTACTCTTCCATATTAAGATATCAAAAAAAAAAAAAAACACACTAGAAAGGATAGGACTGGACAGCGAGAGTTACCGTCACGGTTCCGACACATGAAGTGGCTCCTTCTGGAGAGCCCCCGCACGCTTTATTATAGGGTGCAACATGCTGCTGGGCGATGGTTGCATCCCACGGAACGATCTCGAGAGGAGATGTTTGACCTTACAGTCTTAGAGCAGTTTTTGGATGCCTTACCCACTTCCACCCGGAACTGGGTACGCCAACACCCCGGCTTAAGCAATGAAACGGCTATCGAACTGGCTTGCGCCTTCCATAGGAGCCCCGATTTTAAGGCCAACCCCAGTCGACACCCGGGTCCCCCTCCTGTGTGTCCTCATATAGGAAGAGGACCAAACCCACGACCTCTGGGTTCCCACGATCCTGAACGAGTGCGTGTGCCACATCCACTCCAAACCCCACTTCCTGCAACCGGACCTCAATGTTATCATTGCTCGGAATAGGGACACATTGGGCGCTATTGCCCACACAAACAAAAAGATATAGAAGAACCAATGGAGATCGGGGTCACTAAAGGAAGGGTGTTCTGGATAGGAGAAACAAAGCCTACATACACCCTCCCCATCCGACTCAATGGAAAAGAGGATAGCGTTGGTAGACTCGGGTTGCAGTCAGAGTGTTATAAGGAAAGATCTGGTGGAGCCCAGACAAGACCTACCCCAGACACATGTTTTAATCGCCTGTGTCCATGGAGACCAAGCCTATTATCCGATGGCTACCATTATGTTTCAGTGGAGGGGTGAAGAGGAAAATCTCAGGGTGGGGGTGTTACCACACCTTGAAGAAGACATTATCATTGGGACAGATTATACTGCCTTTACTAATTATTGAATAAAGCAGGGGAGGAGCATCTGTTAAATAAATGGTGGGAAGAAGTGCCATACGACCCGGAGGAAATCGAGAACCATTCACTCAAGGAACACTTAAGTAAGAGACAGAAACGAATCCAGAGACAACAATATTGGGAAAAACCCTGTGAGAGCAACAAGACAACCACAGGACATATAGGCAAGGTATACACAGTAGCCGGAGACTTTAGACAGAGCCAGAGGGACAATCCCTCCCTAAAAAAATGCATGGGAAAGGGCATAGAGTAATGAGGAACCCGGGGTGGGACCGACATACCACATCCATAACCACCTGTTCTATAGGTTACCCCAGGCTAGCGATGACAGACAAAGGCTGGTAGATACCGACAACAGGTTATGCAGTTAGCCCATGGGGATCAAGGGGAAGGACATCTCGGGTGTGAAAAAACCGAGGAAGCAATCCTCCGAAAATTCTATTGGCCCGGAATTTTTGGGGATATACGTAGATATTGCCTGAATTGTCCGAAATGCCAACTATATAACCCTGTCACACAACCACCGGCCCCATTACAACCCCTCCCAGTTATAGAAACACCATTCACCCGGGTGGGCATGGAGTTTATTGGTCCCCTCACTCCCTCCAGTAGAGGAAGGCAGTACGTTCTGGTGGACTGTGCCACTCGATATCCCGAGGCTATACCCCTCCCCAGCATGCACACAAAGGTAGTAGCCCAAGCAATGACTGAATGTTTTTCCCGGGTCGGTTTCCCTAAAGAAATTTTAACTGATCAGGGCACCCCATTCATGTCCCGACTGATGACAGAAGTCAGTAAAACCCTGGGAATAAAACAAATACGAACCTCTGTCTACCACCCCCAAACTGACGGTCTCGTAGAACGCTACTACAAGACCATTAAATCTTTACTCCGGAAAAGAATAGCTGAAGACGGAAGGGATTGGGAAAAGAAACTACCCCTTGTACTATATGCAATACGTACCCATACTCAATCCTCCCTTGGACAAAGTCCCTTCGAACTGTTATTTGGCCGGCCGCCCCGCACCCTCCTCGAAATGTTGGTCGAACAGTGGGAAGAGACTGATGAGGAAGCAAAAGATCTACTAATCTACACTAAAGAATTGAGGGAGAACTTACACTTGGTCTGGGAAAAAGCCCATACCAGTCTCTGTGAGGCCCAAGGCAAGCAGAAGAAGGGATCTGACCCCAGAAGTGTGCTCCGCACTTTTAATGTAGGGGACAAAGTATTAGTCCTTCTCCCCACCAGTGAGAAGGAACTGTTAGCCCGGTGGCAGGGACCCTATGAAGTGTTAGAGCAGATCAACCCCACAACATATAAGCTGGCACTGCCCCACTGACAAAATAAAGAACAGATATACCACATCAATCTGTTAAAAAAATGGCATGAATCTGAACACATAGAAAGGGTCCACCATATAACCACTGATCATAGGGAAGACATGCCATTTCCTGTTTTCCCCGCCACCATCAACCAGGATGAAAGCAGTCCCCAAATCAATGCATCCCTGTCTGAGGAACATAAAACGTCACTCATGCAGACAGTTCAGTCCTATAGGGATGTTTTCTCCCGGCAGCCTGGCCATACCCAATTAGCAGAACACAGCATCCATACCAAAAATGAGGCAATAGCAAGACAAAGACCATATCGAATCCCTGAGGCCAAGAAAACACTAATCGAGCAAGAGATACAACATATGTTACAGTCAGGAATTATCGAGCCTTCCAGCAGTCCCTGGTGCTCCCCTGTGGTACTAGTACCCAAACCAGATGGATCCACTCGGTTTTGTGTGGATTACCGGAGGGTTAATGACCTCACGTATTTTAATGCATATCCCATGCCTCGTATAGATGAGTTGTTAGAGAAATTGGGACAGGCCAAGTATATGTCTACTTTAGACCTGACGAAGGGATCTTGGCAGATCCCGTTGAATGCAGGGGACAAAGAAAAAAACGCCTTTTCAGCTCCCTCTGGGTTATATCAGTTTACTGTCTTACCTTTTGGGTTACATGGGGCTCCCGCCACGTTTCAAAGATTAATGGATACAACTTACGTCCCCCACCAAGCATACACGGCAGCATATCTAGATGACATTGTGATATTTAGTACAACCTAGTCAGAACATCTCATACATCTAACTGCGGTCCTACAGGCTTTAAGAGAAACCAGGTTGACTGCTAACCCAGAGAAATGTAGGCTGGGATTCTCCACCATTAGATATTTAGGATACATCTTGGGTCAGGGTCAGGTCCGTCCCCAAGTGGAAAAGGTGGAAGCCATTCAACGGATCCCAGTCCCAAGCAGATTATTTCTCATGCCATCCTGTCCACGAGCGTCATCACCTGACGCTCTCTAGGGGGAGTGTCTGTGACGGGTCGGACAGGGCCGACCCACACACCAGGAAGACTTGTGCTGACACTGCCATGTACGACACGGAAGCATCCCAGAGAGTGGGGCTCTCAATTGGCTCCCTACCAAAACCGCACGACTCGGTGTTGGTTAAAGGGGCGAAACCACACACCAAGGGGAGGAGAGGAAGAAATCCATGGAGGAGACCGACTGAGACGGAGAGAGAGTCAAGAGCAGAACAGCAGAGGCCAAGGACCGAAGACGAGTTGGAAAACGCCAGGACCTGTCTCCAACAACCTGGAGAGCAGCGGGAGCCCGGAGCCGTGTGGAATCGACAACGCGAAGAGGATCACTGGCCCCGGGAAGCAGACAAATGAGCCGGCTACGCTTCAGGAGAAGAGTGACCAAGCCAGGTACGGCAACTCGGGACGGGAGGGAAAACAGAGCGGAGGGAGGAGGACAGGGAAGAAAATCACGGGCTTTGCACAAAAGGGGGTGAGCAAAAGAAAATCACGGGTTTTGCACAAAAGGGGGTGAGGGAAAGAAAATCACGGGCTATGCACAAAAGGGGGTGAGGGAAGGGCGTAAGGAATAAAAGAAAAGAAAATAACAGACAAAAAAAAGGAGCACGGAAACGAAACACACAGGGAGCTTAAGAAATAGCAGGGAATAGGTGACACGGAAGCAACCTACAAGGAAGGAGGAAAAGAATGGGAACTAGACATATACGACACGAATAGCACAGACCAAGAAAAGGAGAGGAAAGAAGACATATACGAGGGAACAGAAGTAGAGAACGAAAAGAAAGACACCCACCAGCCCAGGACAGAGAGATAATTAAAAAGGGAAGATAAAGGGACCACGGGCATCACCAAAAGGTTGAGAGGAAGAGCCCACAGATAGAGAGGTCCAGGTGTTAAAGGCAGAAGAGTGGAGAGAAGTAGTAAAAGAGAGGAAAGGAATAAAAGACGAGTAAACAGATACTTACCACTCTTATTTCTTCTTCTATTTCCACACGATTCCCGCGAGGCCCCTGGAAGAAAGAAGACAAGATCATTGGGGAAAAGAGTGAAGAGAATCATCAATAGTCACCTATAAGACAATCACCCGAGACCCATTGAACTAGTATAAAGAATAATAAAAACACTTTATATATCAACCAAATCGGACAGTCTGGTGTATCCGTTCGGCCAACCTGTTACACCTTGCTAGCTGCAAGGGTCGCGGTAGAGGTTTTTGGATGCTGCTGTGGCCCAGGAGGGACCAGAATGTCGCCACTTGGATGAGGAGACAGAGGGGGCGCCCATCAAGTCAGGGAGCCCTCACAGAAGCAGGCAGCACCCGCAGAAGTACCGGAACAGACACTTAGAAGAGGAGTGAACCGGAGTCCACCCGAAGTCAGAAAAGGGAGTCCCACGACGCCGGAGGACAACTCAGAAGGTTGTGCACTGCAGGTTAGAGTGTCGGGGACCCAGGCTTGGCTGCGCACAAAGGAAATCCTGGAAGAGTGCACAGGAGCCGGAGCAGCTGCAAATCACGTGGTACCCAGCAATGCAGTCTAGCGTGGGAAGGCAAGGACTTACCTGCACCAAACTTGGACTGAAGAGTCACTGAACTGTGGGAGTCACTTGGACAGAGTTGCTGAATTCCAGGGACCACGCTCATCGTGCTGAAAGGGGACCCAGAGGACCGGTGATGCAGGTCTTTTGTTGCCTGTGGTTGCAGGGGGAAGATTCCGTCGACCCACAGGAGATTTCTTCAGAGCTCCTGGTGCAAGAAGGAGGCAGGCTACCCCAAGAGCAAGCATCACCTGGAAACAGGCGAGAAAGCCGGCAGGATGAAGTGATACAAGATTGCAGTAGTCGTCTTTGCTGCTTTGTTGTAGTTTTGCAGGCGTCCTGAGCAGTCAGCAGTCGATCCTTTGGCAGAAGGTGAAGAGGGAGATGCAGAGGAACTCTGGTGAGCTCTTGCATTCGGTATCTGAAGACTTCCCCAAAGCAGAGACCCTAAATAGCCAGAAAAGGAGGTTTGGTTACCTAGGAAAGAGGATAGGCTAGTAACACAGGTAAAAGCGTATCAGAAGGAGTCTCTGACGTCACCTGCTGGCCCTGGCCACTCAGAGCAGTCCAGTGTGCCAGCACACCTCTGAATCCAAGATGGCAGAGGTCTGGGGCACGCTGGAGGAGCTCTGGGCACCTCCCCTGGGAGGTGCAGGTCAGGGGAGTGGTCACTCCCCTTTCCTTTGTCCAGTTTCGCGCCAGAGCAGGCTGGGGGATCCCTGAACTGGTGTAGACTGGCTTATGTAGAGATGGGCACCATCTGTGCCCATCAATGCATTTCCAGAGGCTGGGGAAGGCTACTCCTTCCCAGCCCTGACACCTTTTTCCAAAGGGAGAGGGTGTAACACCCTCTCTCTGAGGAAGTCCTTTGTTCTGCCTCCCTGGGCCAGGCCTGGCTGGACCCCAGGAGGGCAGAAACCTGTCTGAGGGGTTGGCAGCAGCAGCAGCTGCAGTGAAACCCCGGGAAAGGTAGTTTGGCAGTATTCGGGTCTGTGCTAGAGACTCGGGGGGTCATGGAACTGTCTCCCCAATGCCAGAATGGCATTGGGTGACAATTCCATGATCTTAGACATGTTACATGGCCATGTTCGGTGTTACCATTGTGACGCTATACATAGGTAGTGACCTATATATAGTGCACGCGTGAAATGGTGTCCCCGCACTCACAAAGTCTGGGGAATTTTCCCTGAACAATGTGGGGGCACCTTGGCTAGTGCCAGGGTGCCCACACACTAAGAAACTTTGCACCCAACCTTCACCAGGTGAAAGTTAGACATATTGGTGACTTATAAGTTACTTAAGTGCAGTGGTAAATGGCTGTGAAATAACGTGGATGTTATTTTACTCAGGCTGCAGTGGCATGCCTGTGTAAGAATTGTCAGAGCTCCCTATGGGTGGCAAAAGGAAAGCTGCAGCCCATAGGGATCTCCTGGAACCCCAATACCCTGGGTACCTCAGTACCATATACTAGGGAATTTTAAGGGTGTTCCAATATGCCAATGTGATTTGGTAAAATTGGTCAGTAGCCTGTTAGTGACAATTTGTAAAGCAGAGAGAGCATAACCACTGAGGTTCTGGTTAGCAGAACCTCATTGAGCCAGTTAGTCATCACACAGGGAACACATACAGGGCACACTTATGAGCACTGGGGCCCTGGCTGGCAGGGTCCTACTGACACAGACTAAAACAACATATATACAGTGAAATATGGGGGTAACATGCCAGGCAAGATGGTACTTTCCTACATACGGTCCGAACAGCTCCTACAGAGCACCACATTAAAATAGTGTTAGGAACTACTATGGTTATGTAACCATATATTCAGCCCCTAGAGAACATAATCACATAAAAAATTATAAAGAACATTGCACTGTAACCACATAATCAGTCTCTTAAGGGCATAGTTTATTACACATTTTCAGGCGTAGCAGGCCTTTTAAATATTTAACTGTGGAGTCAGCGGCACAAGGGTGCAGTGCAGCAGGTCATTACTAGATGTCACTGTAGAGTAAAAAGCAGAAGGTGCAGTACAACTGGTGGTGGATAGATGTCCCTGTAGAGTCAACAGCAGAAGGTGCAGTACCACTTGCTGTGGCTAGATGTTCCTGTGGAGTCAACAGCAGAAGGTGCATTACCGCTGGTTGTGGCTAGATGTCTCTGTGGAGCCAAAAGCAATAAGAGTGCAGTGTCACAGAACACTGCCAGAACTACTTCTGATGTCAGAAGCTCAGAATGTCACACAAACCCAGAAACATCTGAAGTACCAGGTCCTCAGTGAAATGGCTGAAATATTTAGCCATACCGCACATTAAACCTTTATCAGAAATAAATTGTGTTTGTTCATTAGCAGAAGGTGCAATGCCACTGGTCGTGGCTAGATGTCCCTGTAGAGTCAACAACAGAAGGTGCAGTACCACTTGTCATGGCTAGGTGTCCCTGTGAAGCCTACTGAGTCAGTAGTGCCTTGGGGCAATTGTCATCTTTTAGCCCTTGGAGAGCATAGCGCATTACACATTTGTAGGCCAAGTAAGGCTGTCAGAATATTATTACAAACATGGTCCTTATAACACAAACTCCTCTCAGCTGTAAAAACAAACATTCCAGCCCTAAGAGGGCTTAAATATGCATTGAATGGTGCAAGAGGTTATGATTTTTGCCCCCCCCCTAACCTATTGTAACTTGGACAGAAAGAGCACATCATTCTGAATGTTTTGGTGGTTGTCCAATTGCCATGGCAAAACGTGCTGTAAAAGGAATGCCTGCAAAGCATTATGGGTGAGTTTCCTCGAGTGCAGTGAATGTTGTAGTATTGGCTCTCCTGCTGTGCAGGGAGATCCACTGTTGAGGATTCAATACCTGGGTCGATTTCATGCTGTATAAAGTCACAACAAATGTACAAAACACACAAACAAGACACAACTACTTGTATTTACTGATTATGTAAAGTAAGGACCAAGTGAAGGGCAAACGCAAAAAATAAACCTCGTGTGTGAACATAAGTGCTTCCTGACAAACACAAGAGGCAGAAAACAAAAAATTGTCTGTCAAATCAACACAAAAACAATTCAGGTGTAATTAAAGTGTACTTGGCTGTTGCTCCTCAGCCAAGTACAAGAAGTGACGTATCAGCTGACAAACCAGTTAGAAGGCAGCAAAACAAAAGCGACACTGTCTTCAACCTATGGTAAGCGGCAGGCAGCAGCAGGCGGGAGAAAAGTCCTTTACTCGTTCCAACAGGTCTTGCAGACAGAACATGCGCACTGTCTATGCTCGACCTGAAACTGATTCTTCCAGGCCATGCAACTGATCTCAGTTTACCAGTTCTTTGGGCCCTCTCTTCCCAGTCTAATCAGGTTTCAGAATTTAGTTTCATTTTTCTCTCTGATTGACGATTGGAGTGGCCGCCATAATTGTTTTTGAAATGGACCCTTTTTGTTTTCATTAACTTGCATTTTTCCTAATGTATTTCAAATATTTGTCTCCCTTCCAGAGAGTGTGCATTTGTCTTAATGCAGAAGATAGTAACTACTTCAAGGACAAGCAGTCTGAGTCAAACCACTCTCACCTCGAGTCACCAATTCGGCTACTCGGTCTGGTGGAAAGTTTGCTTGCAGGTCTTAGTTTTAAGGTCAGCAGGTGCTCAAGACCCTGTACCTCTCTTCTATCCTGCTGGTTGTCCAGGTAAAGAAGTTCACAGTAAGTGTGATTAGAAAGCTTGCATTTACTTTCTCTGGTGCCTATTTGTAGGAGGCTGGCCTGGCTTACAGTGGGTACCAAGTGGTACTTACACCTTGTGCCAGGTCCAGTTATCCCTTATTAGTAGATTAGTAGTGTTCTAGCAGCTTAGGCTGATAGAAGGTAGCTATAGCAGAGCAGTTTAGGCTGAACTAGGAGACATGCAAAACTCCTACTATACCACTGGTGTCATATGCACAATATCATAAGAAAACACAATACACAGTTACTAAAAATAAAGGTACTTTGTTTTTATGACAATATGCCACAAGTATCTCAGTGAGTACCCTCAGCTAGAAGGTAAGTAATATACACAAGTTATATGTACACAAACACAAAACAGGTAAGTAACAGTAAGAAAAGTAATGCAAACAGTGTAGAATTACAATAGGTTGCAATAGGCAAACATAGGTCTAGGGGCAACACAAACCATATACTCCAAAAGTGGAATGCGAATCACGAATGGACCCCAGACCTATGTGAGCATGGAGAGGGTCGCTGGGACTGTAAGAAAACAGTCAGGGTGTCCAAGATACCCCACCCCAAGACCCTGAAAAGTGGGAGTAAAGTACACCTACTACCCCCAAAAGAGCACAATAGTGGTGATAGGGGGGTTCTGCAAGAACCACAAACACCAGCAAAGCACTGAAGATGGATTCCTGGACCTGAGGACCTGCAAAGCAAGGGGACCAAGTCCAATAGTCACAACAGTGTCAGGGGTGGGGGGGGCAGGAGCCCAGGAAACCCCGGATGAAGGTGCAAGGAAGCTGCCTCTGGATGGAAGAACCTTGGAGTTCTGCAAGAAAGAAGAGGACTAGGAACTTCTCCTTTGGATGTAAGATGCCCAACGTCGCGATGAAGCTTGCAGAGGTGTTCCCATGGAGAAATACCACAAACAAGCCTTGCTAGCTACAAGGGCCGCGGTAGAGGTTTTTGGGTGCCTCTGACGACCAGGAAGGACCAGGATGTCGCCTTTTGGAGGAGGAGACAGAGGGAGCGCTCAACAACTGAGAGAGCCCTCACAGAGGCAGGCAGCACCCGCAGAAGTACCTGAAAAAGCACTTTGAAGATTTGTGAACCGGAGTCCACGCAGAGTTACAAAGGAGGGTCCCACGACGTCGAAGGCCAACTCAGCGGGTTGAGCACTGCAGGGCGGAGTGCTGGGGACCCAGGCTAGGCTGTGCACACAGGAAATCCTGGAAGAGTGCTCAGAAGCCGGAGCAGCTGCAGATCCTGCAGTACACAGGTTTGCATTCTAGCGTGGGGAGGCAAGGACTTACCTCCACCAAACTTGGACTGAAGAGTCAGTGGACTGTGGGAGTCACTTGGATAGAGTTCCTGTGTTCCAGGGACCACGCTCGTCAGGATGAGAGGGGACCCAGAGGACCGGTGATGCAGTCTTTTGGTGTCTGCGTTAGCAGGGGGAAGATTCCGTCGACCCACGGGAGATTTCTTCTGCACTTCTGATGCAAGGTGAAGGCAGGCAACACCCAGAGCATGCACCACCAGGAAACAGTCGAGAAAGCCTGCAGGATGAGGCACTACAATGTTGCTGGTAGTCATCTTGCTACTTTGTTGCGGTTTTGCTGGCGTCCTGGAGCAGTCAGTGTGCCAATGAGAATTGGTAAATTTAATCACTAGCCTGCAGTGACAAATTTAGAAAGCAGAGAGCATAAACACTGAGGTTCTGGTTAGCAGAGCCTCAGTGATACAGTTAGGCACCACACAGGGAACACATACAGGGCACAAACTTATGAGCAGTGGGGTCCTGGCTAGCAGGATCCCAGTGAGACAGTGAAAACACCCTGACATATACTCACAACCAGGCCAAAAGTGGGGGTAACAAGGCTAGAAAGAGGCTTCTTTCCTACACAGCCCTCCCCCCCCCCAAACGAAGGACAATAAGGCTAACCTTGGCCAGTTGAGTCTTTATTGTCTAAGTGGTGATAAGTGGAGAGTAGCTCTGCAATAGACTGGTTACTCCCTTTATTATCCACTAAATGGTTACTTCCCTGTGGGGATGTAAACCACTCTGTTTGAAGTTTTTTAGCTATCCAACAATGTGAAGATATATTCTCAGAGTTCCTATCAGTACGTTTTAGTTTAGAGCAGTGGGAATTGTCCACTGGACCTATTTAACGTGATGAGAATGCTAGACAGGGATGCTGTCTCAGTAAAGCCATAGCTGGGCAAAAACTTTGTCTATTAGGCTGTTAGAGAGAACAGGTTTGCTGTTTCTCTTGAGTTGGAGCAGGGCAGGGATGCTGTCCTATAAGCTCCACACTAGGGCAGGGCTGCTGTCCTAAGTGTTGTGAGGCAGTGCAGGGTTGCTGCGCTAAAGTTTCTCTTGGAGGGTTGGAGGGATGCTCCATGTTAACTAAAATGGTGCTCTTTTTCTCACCAATATAAGTTATCCCACAGAGAGGTACTTCCACCTCAGGGAGTAAAGCTGTGCCAGCTGATGATTCCCTTGGTACAGGTGCCACCCCAGGAGAGGTTTCTCCTACCACAGGAATGGTATCCTGAATGGCAGGGTGGGTAGGGGATACTGTGATGCCCTTCTTTACCTGTTGTTGGAGAAGGATCCTGAGTTTTCAGCCCTGTTCCTCTCCTTTGCTTTTTCATTTCAGTAGAAATAAGAGGAAGCAATTCCTCAGGGATACCCAGCATGGTTGCATGGGTATGAAACTCTACCTCAGCCCAACCTGAGGTCTCTAGGTCATTAACTAAGAGACAGTCTACAGGTAAGCTAGGTGACACTACCACCTGCTTAGGGCCAGTAACTCCACCCCAACTAAGGTGAACTATAGCTAAGGGAAGAAACTTGGTGGAGTTATGGACATCAATAATCTTGTACTGGTGCCCAATGATGTGTTGTTCAGGAGGCACTAGGTTTTCAGTCACCAAAGTGATACTGGCACCTGTGTCCCTGTAGGCTTGGCATCAACACCATTTATTGATACTGTCTGCCTGTACTTATCCATTGTAAGGGGACAAGCAGCCAGTGTGGCAAGGCCAATGCCACTAGGTGTGACAAAAACTGTCTTGGGACTGACTACCCCAGTTTCTATGATGGACCCATAAGTGAACCCAACTACACCCTTACTTTGACTGTTGCCACCACTATTACCACTACTGCTAGGAGCACTAGAGTTTGATGTATTAGTGGTGGTTGGCTCAGGGGGTTTACCTGGACAGGACTTATCCCCTTGCCAATGGCCTTTATTTTTACACACATAGCACCAAGGCTTTTTAGGTTGATTATTGGAAGAGGATTTGGACCCACTACCCCCAACAGAGGATTTGTGTGGGCCTGATGAAGACTCGGTTTTACTTTTGTCCCCACGCTTGTCAGAAGACTTACCATCCTTCTTGCCATCCTTGTCACCCCCTGTATGAACGTTTCTGTTCACTCTTGTTCTGACCAATTTGTCTGCCTTCTTTTCCAATTCTTAGGGAGAGGTCAGATCTGAGTCCACTAGGTATTGGTGCAACAAGTCACACAGTTATTCAGAATATGCTCTCTCAGAATAAGATTATACAGGATTTCATAGTCAGATATCTTACTGCCATGTAACCACCTCTCCAAGGCCTTCACTGAACAGTCCACAAAGTCTGTCCAGTCTTGAGAGGACTCTTTAATGGTGTCTCTGAACTTAATCCTGTATTGTTCAGTGGTTAAGCCAAATCCATCCAGGAGTGCATCCTTCAAAACTGCATAATTGTTAGCATCACTTTCTCTAACAGTAAGGAGCCTATCCCTACCCTTTCAATTGAAAGATAGCCACAAAATAGCAGCCCACTGCCTTTGAGGGACCCCCCTGTACCATACATGCCCTCTCAAGTGCAGCAAACCACTTAATGTCATCCCCCTCCTTGTAAGGGGGGACTATCTTGTGCAGATTCCTGGAATCATGCTCTCTAACAGGATTACTATATGGAATACTGCTGCTGCCACCATGGGGTCCTAGAACCAACCCCTGTCTCTCCTGCTCAATGTCTAGGGATTCCCTATCTAAGCCCAGCTGTTGCTGTTTAAGCTTCAGTCTGGTCTCTTCAACCCTCAACTTTTTCAGTTCCCTTTTCTAACAAGTTATCCTCAGGGTGGGTGGGTTGGGAATGCTTGGACACAGAAGACAAGTTGGAAACTACAGAGGGGGATCTGTCCCTAACTGTCTGGACCCTGGTAACTTGGCCTCTAGGAATAAAGTACCCCTACTGTGATGGGAACCTGTATCACTACCAGCATTACTAGGTGCCCTGCTAGGGGCAGACCCTGATCAGAACCCTCCCCACCCTTCTCAGGGAACTCTCCTGAGTCTGACTAGGAAGTTTCTACATTTTCTAACCTCTCATTTGATGGTCATCCACAACAAGCATGTTAAAAAGAAACTCTTTTGTAGGGTTATTTCTTATAACTAAACCTCTATCTAGGCAGAGGCTCCTTAAACTTTTGTAGTTCAAAATATCATAAGTAGCATTGACAGTTTTGAGAGTGGAGAGAGAAAAAGTTTTAGAACTTTTGAAAGTATAGAGGAAAAACTTTTTCTAACTTTTAGAAATCTTTTAGAAGTGTTAAGAAACTTCATCGCGACGTGGGACATCTTCCGTCCAGAGGAGAAGTTCCTAGTCCTCTTCTTTCTTGCAGAACTCCAAGCTTCTTCCATCCGGAGGCAGCTTCCTTGCACCTTCATCCGGGGTTTCCTGGGCTCCTGCCCCCCCTGACACTGTCGCGAGTATTGGACGTGGTCCCCTTGTTTTGCAGGTCCTCAGGTCCAGGAATCCGTCTTCAGTGCACTGCTGGTGTTTGCTGTTCTTGCAGAATCCCCCTATCATGACTATTGTGCTCTTTGGGGAAGTAGGTGTACTTTACTCCTACTTTTCAGGGTCTTGGGTTGGGGTATCTTGGACACCCTGACTGTTTTCTTACAGTCCCAGCGACCCTCTACAAGCTCACATAGGTCTGGGGTCCATTCGTGATTCGCATTCCACATTTGGAGTATATGGTTTGTGTTGCCCCTATACCTATGTTTGCCTATTGCAACCTGTTGTAATCCTACACTGTTTGCATTACTCTTCTTACTATTACTTACCTGTTTTGGGTTTGTGTACATATAACTTGTGTATATTACTTACCTTTTCACTGAGGGTACTCACTGAGATACTTTTGGCATATTGTCATAAAAATAAAGTACCTTTATTTTTAGTATAAATGTGCATTGTGTTTTCTTATGATATTGTGCATATGATATAAGTGGTATAGTAGGAGCTTTGCATGTCTCCTAGTTCAGCCTAAGCTGCACTGCTATAGCTACCCTCTAACAGCCTAAGCTGCTAGAAACACCTCTATTCTACTAATAAGGGATAACTGGACCTGGTACAAGGATTAAGTACCACTTGGTACCCACTGTAAGCCAGGCCAGCCTCCTACACCCGGGGGATCATGGAATTGTCCCCCCCAATACCAGAATGGTATTGGGGTGACAATTCCATGATCTTAGATATGTTACAATGCCATGTTCGGAGTTACCATTGTGATGCTATACATAGGTCACTACCTATGTATAGTGCACGCGTTTAATGGTGTCCCCGCACTCACAAAGTCCGGGAATTGTCAGAGCTCCCTATAGGTGGCAAAAAAATAAAATAAATGCAGCAGCCCATAGGGATCTCCTGGAACCCCAATACCCTGGGTACCTCAGTACCATATACAAGGGAATTATATGGGTGTACTAGTGTGCCAATGAGAATTGGTAAATTTAGTCACTAGCCTGCAGTGACAAATTTAGAAAGCAGAGCGAGCATAAACACTGAGGTTGTGGTTAGCAGAGCCTCCGTGAGACAGTTAGACACCACACAGGGAACACATACAGGGCACATCCTGCCTGGCAGGATCACAGTGACACAAGGACTAAAACAACATACATACAGTGAAATATGGGGGTAACATTCCAGGCAAGATGGTACTTTCCAACACTATTTCATGATCCTGGTGGGCTCCCATGTGAGTTTTTGTGATCTGAGATTCCATCCTGAAATGTTTGTCAGGTGAGCTGTATGATTTTGGAGAGCCCTGAACCCTAGACGTGGTGACTGGGGATTTGCCTTGAGAGGGCGCTAACATCAACGCTGGAGGCATCTGGCTATTTCCATCTTGCCTGTTGGAAATCTCTCTACGTGAGTATGTTTTGTGCAGTTGTTATCACAAAGCAGTGAGCTAGGAGCAGAGTGGAAGAGACAGGAGCAGTCTCCCTGAGTGGTTCAAATACCAATTGATTTTTCAGGAGGATTCACAGGATTTGTGTTCCGTGGTTCCTCTGGTGGTGTTTTGTGGAAGACTGAGTTTATTGATGCCTGTTTTCAATGTTTATAGAGATTTACCAGCTTTGACTGTTTGTGCTTTCTGTGTGTAGTTTTTGCTGGTTTTGGCCTTGAAGTTGGCTCTAGATTTGGGGAGACCATTTCCTGAAGGTTGAACACACCAAGATGAGGTAGAGATCTGAGCCGATTGCACCTTTCCTTGCTCTTTCTGCAATTGTTATGATCAGATTCACTCATTTATTCAGTTGGAACATTAGCCGGAGATGACAAGGACCCTTGCAGTCTGTGAAATGGAACAGATGACAGATGGCACCTCCCCTATCTGCTTCGTGTTGTGACAGGTATCAGCTGATGGAGCTGACTGGTGTGCTGGAGGAAGGGGTGACACCCTCCATCCTTTATCCAGTTACTGCTACTGTTGTATGTCTGGTTCAGATGCTGCTGGGCGGGAGCTCCTGCTGTGTGTGGTGTCCTGCACATTGTTCTCATTACTGCTAAGTCATGAGGCTTGTCTGGTGTTTCGTGTTGCATTGGCTTGTTGTGGCACGGACTCTCCTTTGTCTGGCTTTTATTTGAGGAGTCATTCACTCCTTAAGGGACTGATGCACATTGTGTAGGAGGCTGGCCTGGCTTATACTGGGTACCTTGTGTTACTTACACCTTGTACCAGGTCCAGTTATCCTTTATTAGAATAGAGGTGTTTCTAGCAGCTTAGGCTGATAGAGGTAGCTATAGCAGAGCAGCTTAGGCTAGACTAGGAGGCATGCAAAGCTCCTACTATATCAATCAATCAATGAATTTATAAAGCTCACTACGTACCCGTGAGGGTTTCAAGGCACTGGGGAAGGGGGGTGGGAGGGAGGGGAAGTGCTGCTACTGATCGAAGAACCAAGACTTGAGAAGTACTATACCACTTCTATCACTTAGTACTATATCATGAGAAAACACAATACTCAGAGTTACTAAAAAATAAAGGTACTTTATTTTAGTGACAATATGCCAAAAGTCTCTTAGAGGATATACTCCCTTAGGAGGTAAGTGATATACACAAAATATATATGCACAAACCAAATCAGGTAAGTAAACAGTTAGAAAAGTAGTGCAAACACTGTAGAACACAATAGAATGCAACAGGGAGAAATAGGCCTAGGGGCAACACAAACCATATACTCCAAAAGTGAAATGCGAACCACAAATGGACCCTAGGCCTAGTGTAGTGTGTAGAGGGTCGCTGGGAGTGTGAGAAAACACTAAGGGTGTCTAAGATACCCCACCCCAAGACCCTGAAAAGTAGGAGTAAAGTTACCCTACTACCCCAGAAAGACAGTAAAGTCGAGATAGGGGACTCTGCAAGGACAACAACTGACTGCAAAGCACTGAAGACGTATTCCTGGACCGGAGGACATGTAAAGGAAGGGGACCAAGTCCAAGAGTCACGCAAGTGTCCAGGGGAGGCAGGAGCCCACTAAACACCGGATAAAGGTGCAAAAGGGCTGCCTCCGGGTGGAAGCCGAAGATTCTGTAACAACGGAAGGTGCCAGGAACTTCTCCTTTGGTCAGAAGATGCGCCACGGCGTGCTGGAGGATGCAGAGTTGTTTCCACACAGAAAGGCCGCGAACAAGCCTTGCTAGCTGCAAAGGTTGCGGTTGAAGAAAATGGGTGCTGCCTGGGCCCAGGAAGGACCTGAAAGCAGCCTTCAAATCTGTTGATAGGGGCACATTATGGAGATCATTGATGTATTTTGGGGTTGATGCCACCCTGGTTCAGGCCATAGCTACTTGGAACTCTGGCAATACGGCCAGAGTGAGATATGGCCAGGGTGAAGAGTGTACATAACTCTTCCTGGTTGAAAAGGGTGTTCGGCAAGGCTGTGTGCTGGTGCCACTACTTTTTAGACTTTTTTTTAGCAATGTGGTTGATTACCTCCTAGAAGAGCAGTTAGATGTTCCCACCATAGCTGGTAGGAGGGCTCCAATATTATTACTGGCAGATGGCGCAGTACTGATGTCAGGTACAGAAAACACAATCCACAGCTTACTTTTGTGAAATATTGTGGGGAAACATCATTGATCATCAATAATAGGAAGACAATGAGTATGGTTCTGCGGCCGTCGCCTAGCCTTAGGCAGAAAGCAGTGATTAAGGTGCGTCTATTGAAATTGCTAAGCACTGTTGATGCATTCCTGGGACAGAATCTGCATCATCAGCTGGAGCAACTCTAGAGGGATGTGGAACACTGGCGGGGACTCCCGATATCCTTAATGGGGAGGGCAGTCTTATTTAAGATGATGGCCCTCCCAAACCTATTGTATGTCTTACAGAACACTCCATATCGGGTGCCACACAAACTGTTCACGGAAGGTGCCAGGAACTTCTCCTTTGGTCAGAAGATGCGCCACGGCGTGCTGGAGGATGCAGAGTTGTTTACACGCCGAAAAGGCCGCGAACAATCCTTGCTAGCTGCAAGAGTTGCAGTTGAGGATTTTGGGTGCTGCCAGGGCCCAGGAAGGACCAGGACGTCACCCCTTGGAGAAGGAGACAGAGGGGGCGCTCAGCAACAGACAGCCCACCCAGAAGCAGGCAGCACCCGCAGAAGCACCTGAACAGGCACTTGGAAGATCTGAGGACCACAGTCGACTTAGAACAACAAAAGAGGGTCCCACGACGTCGGAGTCCAACTCAGCGAGTTGGGCAATACAGGACGGAATGCTGGGGACCTGGGCTAGCCTGTGCACAAAGGAAGTCTTGCGAAAGTGCACAGAAGCCCGAGCAGCTGCAGTTCACACAGTACACAGGAATGCTGTCTGGCGTGGGGAGGCAAAGACTTACCTCCACCAAATTTGGACAGAAGGGCCACTGGACTGTCGAAGACACTTGGACCCAGCTCCTGTGTTCCAGGGACCACGCTTGCATGGACCGGTGATGCAGAAGTTTGGTGCCTGCATTGGCAGGGGGAAGATTCCGTCGACCCACAGGAGATTTCTTCTTGACTTCCAGTGCAGGGTGAAGGCAGACAGCCCTGAGCATGCACCACCAGGAAAAAGTCGAGTAAGCCGGCAGGATAAGCTACAATGTTGCTGGTAGTCTTCTTGCTACTTTGTTGCAGTTTTGCAGGCATCCTGGAGAAGTCAGCGGTCGATCCTTGAAAGAAGTCGATGAGGGAAGTGCAGAGGAACTCTGGTGAATTCTTGCATTCGTTATCTGGTGAGATGCCAACAGGAGAGACCCTAAATAGCCCACAGAGGATTGGCTACAGAGAGAGGTAAGCACCTATCAGGAGGGGTCTCTGAGGTCACCTGCTGGCACTGGCCACTCAGAGCTGTCCATTGTGCCCTCACACCTCTGTATCCAAGATGGCAGAGGTCTGGGACACACTGGAGGAGCTCTGGGCACCTCCCCAGGAAGGTGCTGGTCAGGGGATTGACCACTCCCCTTTCTTTTGACCAGTTTCGCACCAGAGCAGGGCTAGTGGGATCCCTAAACCGGTGTAGACTGGCTTATGCAAGGAGGGCACCATCTGTGCCCTTCAAAGCATTTCCAGAGGCCAGGAGAGGCTACTCCTCTCAGGCCCTTCACACCTATTTCCAAAAGGAGAGGGTGTAACCCCCTCTTTCAGAGGAAATCGTTTGTTCTGCCTTCCTGGGACTGGGCTGCCCACGCCCCGGGGGGGGGCAGAAACCTGTCTTAGGGTTGGCAGCAGCGGTAGGTGCAGAGAAAACCCCAGAAAGTTAGTTTGGCAGTACCCGGGCTCTATGCTGGAGACCCGGGGATGCATGGAATTGTCCCCCCAATACCAGAATGGTATTGGGGGGACAATTCCTTGATCCTAAACATGTTACATGGCCATGTTTGGAGTTACCATTGTGAAGCTACATATAGGTATTGACCTATATGTAGTGCATGTGTGTAATGGTGTCCCCGCACTCACAAAGTCTGGGGAATTTACCCTGAACAATGTGGGGGCACCTTGGCTAGTGCCAGGGTGCCCATACGCTAAGTAACTTTGCACCTAACCTTCACTAAGTGATGGTGAGACATATAGGTGACTTAAGTGCAGTGTAAAATGGCTGTGAAATAACGTGGACGTTATTTCACTCAGGCTGCAGTGGCAGTCCTGTGTAAGAATTGTCTGAGCTCCCTATGGGTGGCAAAAGAAATGCTGCAGCCCATAGGGATCTCCTGGATCCCCAATACCCTGGGTACCTAGGTACCATATACTAGGGAATTATAAGGGTGTTCCAGTGTGCCAATCAGAATTGGTAAAATTAGTCACTAGCCTGCAGTGACAATTTTAAAGGCAGAGAGAGCATAACCACTGAGGTTCTGGTTTTCAGAGCCTCAGTGAGACAGTTAGGCATCACACAGGGAACATATACAGGGAACATACTTATGAGCCTGGCAGGGTCCCAGTGACACAGACTAAAACAACATATATACAGTGAAATATGGGGGTAACATGCCAGGCAAGATGGTACTTTCCTACACAACCCCCCCCCCACCCCAAACGAAGGACAATAAGACTAACCATGACCTGATGAGCCTTCATTGTCTAAGTGAAAATATCTGGAGAGTCCATCTGCATAGGAGTGGGTACTCCCAGGCCTATGTTCCACTGTAGTCCATTCCCTGTACAGATATGGACCACCTCAACAATTTAGGATTTTCACCTTTCATTTGTTTTAGCCAAAGTAGAGGTTTGTGGTCTGTTTGAACAATGAAGTGAGTGCCAAACAGATATGGCCTCAACCATTTCAGTGCCAAGACCACAGCAAAGGCCTCCCTCTCAATGGCAGACCAACACTTTTCTCTAGGGGTCAACCTTCTGCTGATAAAAGCAACTGCTTGATCCTGGCCCTCAGAATTCAGTTGTGATAAGACTGCCCCTACCCCTAATTCAGATGCATCAGTTTGAACAATGATTTTTTTGGAGTAACATGGGCTTTTTAGGACAGGTGCAGAGCACGTGGCCAGTTTGAGCTCCTCAAAAGCTTTCTGACAGCTAGCTGTCCACAATACCTTTTTAGGCATCTTTTTACTGGTGAGATCATTAAGAGGGGCTGCTATGGAGCCATAGTTTTTAATAAATCTCCTGTAATACCCAGTGAGGCCTAAGAAGGCTCTCACCTGGGTCTGAGTTGTAGGGGGAACCCCATCCATTGTTGTCTGGATTTTCCCCTGAAGTGGTGCAATCTGTTCTCCACCTACCAGGTGTCCCAAATAAACCACCTTTCCCTGCCCTATCTGGCACTTTGAGGCCTTGATAGTGAGGCCTGCCTTTTGCAGGGCCTCCAAACCTTTCCACAGGTGGACCAGGTGATCATCCCAGGTGGCGCTAAAGACAGCTATATCATCTAGATATGCTGCAGTAAAAGCTTCCAACCCTTGCAGGACTGTGTTCACCAACCTCTGAAAAGTGGCAGGTGCATTCTTCAGACCAAAGGGCATCACAGTGAACTCATAGTGCCCTCCAATGGTTGAGAATGCAGTTTTAGGTTTTGCATCTTCTGATAACTTAATCTGCCAATACCCTGCAGTTAACTCAAAAGTGCTCAGATACTTGGCAGAAGCCAGTGTATCAATCAGCTCATCTGCCCTGGGTATAGGGTGAGCATCTGTCTTGGTTACTTGGTTGAGCCCTCTATAGTAAACACAAAACCTCATCTCTCTTTTACCATCCTTACTGTGGGGTTGAGGGACAAGCACCACTGGGCTAGCCCATGGGCTTTCAGAAGGCTCAATCACTCCTAAGTCTAGCATTTTCTGAACCTCTTGTTGAATGCAGTCCGTGAGATGGTCAGGCTGCCTATCAATTTTACTTTTGACAGGTAAACTGTCTCCAGTGTTGATTGTATGCTCACACCAAGTAGTGGTACCTAGTATCAGTGAGAAGAGTTCAGAAAACTGATTTAAAAGATTTACACAGTTATCTTTCTGCTCAGTAGTAAGACAATCTGCCAGTACTACTCCCTCCACTAAGCCATCAGCTTCAGTGGTGGAGAAGAGATCAGGTAGAGGGTCACTCTCTTCTTCCTGTCCCTCATCAGTTGCCATGAGCAGGGTGAGATCAGCCATGTCGGTGGCAGCAGCAGTATTACAGATAGTAATCCTGTAAAAGAGCATGATTCTAGGAATCTGCACAAGATAGTTCCCCCTTACAAGGAGGGGGATGACATTAACAAGTGGTTTGCTGCACTTGAGAGGGCCTGTGTTGTACAGGGAGTCCCTCAAAGGCAGTGGGCTGCTATCCTATGGCTATCTTTCAGTGGAAAGGGTAGGGATAGGCTCCTTACTGTTAGAGAAAGTGATGCCAATAATTTTACAGTTTTAAAGAATGCACTCCTAGATGGTTATGGCTTAACCACTGAACAGTACAGGATCAAGTTCAGAGAAACCAAAAAGGAGTCTTCACAAGACTGGGTAGACTTTGTTGACCCTTCAGTGAAGGCCTTGGAGGGGTGGTTACATGGCAGTAAAGTTTCTGACTATGAAAGCCTGTATAACTTAATCCTGAGAGAGCATATTCTGAATAACTGTGTGTCTGACTTGTTACACCAATATCTAGTGGACTCAGATCTGACCTCTCCCCAAGAATTGGGAAAGAAGGCAGACAAATGGGTCAGAACAAGAGTGAACAGAAAAGTTCATACAGGTGGTGACAAGGATGGAAAGAAGAAAGATGGTGAGAAATCTCAAGATAAGCATGGGGACAAGGGTAAAACCAAAGATCCTTCTTCAAATCCTAAACACTCTTCAGGGGGTGGGGATAAAACAAATTCTTCTTCTTCTTCACAACCTGCACACATTAAAAAGCCTTGGTGCTTTGTGTGTAAAAACAGAGGCCATAGGCCAGGGGATATGTCCTGTCCAGGTAAACCCCCTGAGCCTACCACCACTGATACATCAAGCTCTAGTGCCCCTAGTAGTAGTGGTAATAGTGGTGGGACTGCTGGCAACAGTCAAACTAAGGGTGTAGTTGGGTTCACTTATGGGTCCATCATAGAAACTGGGGTAGTCAGTCCCAAGACAGTTTCTGTCACACCTAGTGGCATTGGCCTTGCCACACTGGCTGCTTGTCCCCTTACAATGGATAAGTACAGGCAGACAGTTTCAATAAATGGTGTTGAGGCCCAGGCCTACAGGGACACAGGTGCCAGTATCACTTTGGTGACTGAAAACCTAGTGCCTCCTGAACAAAACATCATTGGACAACAGTATAAGATTATTGATGTCCATAACGGCACTAAGTTTCTTCCCTTAGCTATAGTTCAGCTTAGTTGGGGTGGAGTTACTGGCCCTAAGCAGTTGGTAGTGTCACCTAGCTTACCTGAAGGCTGTCTCTTAGGTAATGACCTAGAGGCCTCAGGTTGGGCTGACGTAGAGTTTTATACCCAATCAGCCATGCTGGGTATCCCTGAGGAATTGTTCCCCCTCATTTCTACTGAAATGAAAAAGCAAAGGCCTCAGGATCCCTCTCCAACAGGTAAAAGGGTATCACAGTATCCCCTAACCACCCTGCCATTCAGGATACCATTCCTGTGGTGGGAGAAACCTCTCCTGGGGTGGCACCTGTTCCAAGGGAATCATCAGCTGGCATAGCTGTACTCCCTGAGGTGGAAGTACCTCTCTGTGGGATAACTCATATTGGTGAGAAAAAGAGCACCATTTTAGTTAACATGGAGCATCCCTCCAACCCTCCCAGAGAAACTTCAGTGCAGAAACTCTGTACTGCCTCACAACACTTAGGACAGCATCCCTGCCCTAGTGTGGAGCTCATAGGACAACATCCCTGCCCTGCTCCAACTCAAGAGAAACAGCATCCCTGTTCTCTCTTCCAGTCATATGGACAAAGTTTTTGCCCAGCTATGGCTTTACTGAGACAGCATCCCTGTCTGGCATTCTCATCACTAGAAATAGGTTCAGTGGATAATTCCCACTGCTCTAAACTAAAACTTACTGATAGAAACTCTGAAAATACATCTTCACATTGTTGCTTAACTAAAAAACTTCAAACAGGGTGGTTTACATCCCCACAGGGAAGTAACCATACAGTATAGTGAATGATAAAGGGAGTAACCAGTCTATTGCAGAGCTACTCTCTACTTATCACCACTTAGACAATAAAGTCTCAACTGGCCAAGGTTAGCCTTATTGTCCTTCGTTTGGAGGGGGGGGGGGTTGTGTGAGAAAGTAGCCTCTTTCTAGCCTTGTTACTCCCACTTTTGGCCTGTTTGTGAGTATATGTCAGGGTGTTTTCACTGTCTCACTGGGATCCTGCTAGCCAGGGCCCAGTGCTCATAAGTTTTTGACCTATATGTATGTGTTCCCTGTGTGATGCCTAACTGTCTCACTGAGGCTCTGCTAACCAGAACCTCAGTGGTTATGCTCTCTCTTTACAAATTGTCACTAACAGGCTAGTGACCAATTTCACCAATTCACATTGGCATACTGGAACACCCTTATAATTCCCTAGTATATGGTACTGAGGTACCCAGGGTATTGGGGTTCCAGGAGATCCCTATGGGCTGCAGCATTTCTTTTACCACCCATAGGGAGCTCTGACAATTCTTACACAGGCCTGCCATTGCAGCCTGAGTGAAATAACGTTCACGTTATTTCACAGCCCTTTACCATTGCACTTAAGTAACTTATAAGTCACCTATATGTCTAACCTTTACCTGGTAAAGGTTGGGTGCAACGTTACTTAGTGTCTGGGCACCCTGGCACTAGCCAAGGTGCCCCCACATTGTTCAGGGCAAATTCCCCGGACTTTGTGAGTGCGGGGACACCATTACACGTGTGCACTATACATAGGTCACTACCTATGTATAGCGTCACAATGGTAACTCCGAACATGGCCATGTAACATGTCTAAGATCATGGAATTGTCACCCCAATGCCATTCTGGCATTGGGGAGACAATTCCATGATCCCCCGAGTCTCTAGCACAGACCCGGGTACTGCCAAACTGCCTTTCCCGGGGTTTCACTGCAGCTGCTGCTGCTGCCAACCCCTCAGACAGGTTTCTGCCCTCCTGGGGTCCAGCCAGGCTTGGCCAGGAAGGCAAAACAAAGGATTTCCTCAGAGGGAGGGTGTTACACCCTCTCCCTTTGGAAAAAGGTGTCAGGGCTGGGGAGGAGTAGCCTACCCCAGCCTCTGGAAATGCTTTGATGGGCATAGATGGTGCCCATCTCTGCATAAGCCAGTCTACACCGGTTCAGGGATCCCCCAGCCCTGCTCTGGCGCGAAACTGGACAAAGGAAAGGGGAGTGACCACTCCCCTGACCTGCACCTCCCAGGGGAGGTGCCCAGAGCTCCTCCAGTGTGCTCCAGACCTCTGCCATCTTGGAAACAGAGGTGCTGCTGGCACACTGGAATGCTCTGAGTGGCCAGTGCCAGCAGGTGACGTCAGAGACTCCTTCTGATAGGCTCTTACCTGTGTTGCTAGCCTATCCTCCTTCCTAAGTAGCCAAACCTCCTTTTCTGGCTATTTAGGGTCTCTGCTTTGGGGAATTCTTTAGATAACGAACGCAAGAGCTCATCAGAGTTCCTCTGCATCTCTCTCTTCACCTTCTGCCAAGGAATCGATCGCTGACTGCTCTGGACGCTTGCAAAACTGCAACAAAGTAGCAAAGACGACTACTGCAACCTTGTATCGCTGATCCGGCCACCTTCTCGACTGTTTTCCTGGTGGTGCATGCTGTGGGGGTAGTCTGCCTCCTCTCTGCACTAGAAGCTCCGAAGAAATCTCCCGTGGGTCGACGGAATCTTCCCCCTGCAACCGCAGGCACCAAAATACTGCATCACCGGTCCTCTGGGTCCCCTCTCAGCACGACAAGCGTGGTGCCTGGAACTCAGCAACTCTGTCCAAGTGGCTCCCACAGTCCAGTGACTCTTCAGTCTAAGTTTGGTGGAGGTAAGTCCTTGCCTACCCACGCTAGACTGCATTGCTGGGTACCGCGTGATTTGCAGCTGCTCCGGCTCCTGTGCACTCTTCCAGGATTTCCTTTGTGCACAGCCAAGCCTGGGTCCCCGACACCCTAACCTGCAGTGCACAACCTCCTGAGTTGTCCTCCGGCGTCGTGGGACCCTCTTTTGTTACTTCAAGTGAGCTCCGGTTCACTCTTCTTCATAGTGCCTGTTCCGGCACTTCTGCGGGTGCTGCTTGCTTCTGAGTGGGCTCTCTGTCTTGCTGGATGCCCCCTCTGTCTCCTCACGCAATTGGCGACATCCTGGTCCCTCCTGGGCCACAGCAGCATCCAAAAACCCTAACCGCGACCCTTGTAGCTAGCAAGGCTTTTTTGCGGTCTTTCTGCACGGAAACACCTCTGCAAGCTTCTTCACGACGTGGGACATCCATCCCCCAAAGGGGAAGTTCCTAGTCCTCTTCGTTCTTGCAGAATCCACAGCTTCTACCATCTGGCGGCAGCTTCTTTGCATCCACAGCTGGCATTTCCTGGGCATCTGCCCACTCCCGACTTGATCGTGACTCTTGGACTTGGTCCCCTTGTTCCACAGGTACTCTTGTCCGGAAATCCATCATTGTTGCATTGCTGTTGTTGGTCTTCCTTGCAGAATTCCCCTATCACGACTTCTGTGCTCTCTGGGGAACTTAGGTGCACTTTGCACCCACTTTTCAGGGTCTTGGGGTGGGCTATTTTTCTAACCCTCACTGTTTTCTTGCAGTCCCAGCGACCCTCTACAAGCTCACATAGGTTTGGGGTCCATCCATGGTTCGCATTCCACTTCTAGAGTATATGGTTTGTGTTGCCCCTATACCTATGTGCTCTCATTGCAATCTATTGTGACTGTACATTGCTTGCATTGCTTTCTATTGCTATTACTGCATATTTTTGGTATTTTGTACATATATCTTGTGTATATTTGCTATCCTCATACTGAGGGTACTCACTGAGATACTTTTGGCATCTTGTCATAAACATAAAGTACCTTTATTTTTAGTATATCTGTGTATTGTGTTTTCTTATGATATTGTGCATATGACACCAGTGGTATAGTAGGAGCTTTACACGTCTCCTAGTTCAGCCTAAGCTGCTCTGCTAAGCTACCTTGTCTATCAGCCTAAGCTGCTAGACACCTCTTCTGCACTAATAAGGGATACCTGGACCTGGTGCAGAGTGTAAGTACCCCTTGGTACTCACTACAAACCAGGCCAGCCTCCTACAGGTTGCCTTCACCGACTTAGGGCAGTGTTCAAGTGCCTCCAAGTCTGCGGGCTTACCTTGCACAAGGAAAAATGTGAGTCCCTCAAGGAAGATCTATGTTTTATTAGCTACCTTTTCTCCATTAAAGGAGTCGCCCGTGACATAGCCAACGTCTGCAACATTTAGACAGCACCAGTACCAACCAATATCACTGGGGTAAGACGTTTTCTGGGCATGGTTAGCTATTGCAGCCGTATTATGCCAAACCTCACCCAACTCACCAGACTGCTGAGGGATCACACAAAGGCATCAGGACACCAAGCAGATGCGGACAGAGAACACCACACTCACCAATTTTAATCCAAACAAGGACACTGAGATGGCAGTAGACTCCAGCTCTGGGGGCAGTTTGGTCTCAAAAACAGCAATGTAGGGACTGACGGGGAGTGGGCCCCTATCGCTTAAGCCAGCAGCGCACTTACCTCCATGGAGCAGAGATATTCCACATCCAAAAGGTGGTTATTGCGATCTGTTAGAGGGGGGTCAGCATTTTCACATCTATCTATATGGCCACCCATTTACAGTCAGCACTGATCACAAACCACTGATCCTGCTGTTCACTGGATCTGCATCAAACCTCGACCACGAATCGGGAAATGGATACTCTAGCTACAAGAATACCACTTCTCATTGGAGTATAGACCAGGCGTCTACAGCTCCACCAACTACCTGTTACAATATGCCTGACCAGCCTTTCCCCAGGAAGAACAGGAAGCTACTGATGCGGAGGAGTATGTAAGGATGGTTGTGAAACGGTTGTGTCCAATTCAGATATCCCTGACCGACATAGAGTCCACCAAAACAGATGACTGCATTTAAAAGGCCATAGCAGCGACCCCATCAGGAAAATGAAATGCTATCACCGCAGAACTATCCCAGAAGACAGCAGAAGCCCAGGGCATGTTATTCTCCCTGCAAGAAGTATGAGAGGAGCTGACTGTTACGACAATGGGTGTCTGCTAAGAGGCCCCAGGATCATCACACCGCTATCCTAATCCAACAGATGGTGGGTTCACCAAGGCAACTTCAAAACTAAAGACGGGCACCGTGCCAGTGCTGACTTAGGCAGCCTCCCAAATGGCAGGCATTTGTTAGTAGTCATAGAAGATTCCTCCAAATACCTGAAGGTGAAGAGCTTAAGGGCCATTTTCGTGGAAGAGACAATTCCAAAACTTTAGAAAATCATGCCACTCATGGTCACATAAAGGAAATCCCACACTCATAATAGACCACCTTTAAATGGTCAGGACCTTGCCAGTTACCTTTTGTCCTGAAGGACCAAGCACTGCAAGATCACCCCTCTTTGGCCTCAAGCTAACGGAGAGGTCAAGAGATTCATGAGGACTATCCTCAAGACCATCTGTATAGCACAACGGAGCAGCAGTGAGTCGAATAGGCCACCTACATATTTCTGAAAGAATATCGGCTGACCCCTCACATCACCACAGTGGTAGCACCCAGTATTATCTGTTTCGGATGAAGGGTTAAAGATTCTAGTGAGAGATAGGCACCCAGGGAGCAAGTCCGGACTCATGTTTGAACATCACCTGCGGCAAAATACAATTAACCAGGGGACCATGGTGTCATCATCAAGAGGTTGAAAGTCAGTCACCTGAACACTTCCAGTTTCAAACAGTACCATGGATGCCCTGGGGGGCAACCGAGACACAGGCATTTTCTTCCAGCAGACGAACACCCATCAGGAAACCCAGATGGCCCTGAAGAAGAGGCCGACACAGCCGTCATTCATCCTGAATGCCCCTTGCCCATGCAGCAGCCCACGGTGGATCCAGAACCAACAACACAAGCCACCCACTCGACGGCAGAAGGCGGCACTGGAGGTCCTACCCCAGTGTAAGATGGACATTACCCTAGTCCATGGCGGTACAACCTACGGAGGAATCGCACTCTGCCCCAGAAGTTTCAAGACTATGTGATGGACTAGTAATACCGGAGACCAGGCCTGAGCTGCTGCTACTCAAAACGGTCAATATTCTTTAGCATGAACGAGCAGTGGTTTTTGTTAGTCATTGTGCTCCTTTGGGGATGACTTCAACATTTTGCATGGTTGAATCAAGTGTTTGTTCTTTGACTGTTTTTATTGTGGTAAAGGAGGAATGTCATTTTGCAGGCTGAGGGTGTCTTGCCCCACACAGTCCCGCCTCAGGCTCTTAATTGCATGAGCGCTCCACACTGTGCACAGCGCCCCAGTGGAGCCTGGTGACGCGGCTGTCCACCGGGTACATAGCAGTGTTGAGCGGTCCAGGGACTCTAGTGGGCGTTTTTGCCAGACTGCCACAGCAAATTCTTTGCTTTTCTCTTTTGGCACACCCCTCTCCCTGTCACAAGCATCACTGGGGTCATAGACCTTGCGGCTCCCAGCCTCCCGCGACCAACCAACCAGCCTGCTCCACAGCAGAATGACCTCCCGCCTTCCCCGGACTCCCATCATCGGTCGAGTCCTGGCCGATAGCGAACCAGCCAGTGGGGCAACAAGCAGAATTTGGTGTGAATTGGTGGTCATGAGCTGGAGTGGGGAGGGCCACGAGGGCAGGCTTGGCCACAGCATGAGCACCTCAGCCACTTCCATGGAGTTGGGTGGTGGACATTGGGCTGTTTACACACAATGCCTTTGCTCTTGTTCTTTCCTCTATATTTAGTACCATCACTGCTTGTATCCTAGGCCTCTGCCTTAGTGAAAATTTGTAAATGCCCGAGGCAGAAAACAAAGCGCCGGCCCTCAGAAATAAGTGCCAGTGCTCCGCAACGGAAGCAACAAGCACAAATTAAGCACTGCTCTGCCTCCAACCCCAGGTGTGTAGTGAGGGTGGGTAGCACTGCCGCAGGGGACTGCAAGGGTGTTAACACCTGCTGGCTGTCTCATTTGTCAACTCTTATGTTTTTTGTCATTTCCCTCTCTCATCTTAATTTTGTCTTACTCCCTTTCTTTCCCTGAGCCTTTTATTCTCCTCCTGCCCTGCTAATGTTTGTCATTTTCTTTTTCCTCTGTCTTCCAGTGCCTCACTGTTTTTTTTTTCTTTAAGTCTCACCTACACATAGGTGTAGCAGTCTGTCGGAGGCCTCATGTTAGGAATACACCTAGACCTACATACATGCAAACATGCAGTAGAGAAGACTGGCTTTGTGCCAGTCCCCTATAGCCACTGGCTGGTGGCAGCTTTTACAAGTTACCATGCAAGTTGACACAGTGCAGGAAGTGGTCTCCTTTCAGCACCTTCTGACCATACACACTGACCGCTGCGCCAGTCCCTGTCATAGTCCACTGTCTGTGCTGGCAAGTAAGTATTTTGACTTTGCTAATTCTTTTTCAATTGCTTCACAAGCACTGGTAAAGCAAATCAAGTCATTTCATGTATAAAATACTTTTCAGTATCCCCCCCAAGCTTCCAGAATATGATCTTGAAATGCACATCTTCCCTAAAAGGCTATTTGCAGATTTAACAGTGTGTGGATGGAGGACTGAAACTGACTGTAAGAAATTGGGTTATTGTTTGAGGGGGTGAAGCTCTACTCAAGCAGCAACTGCAATCCTTGTCAGGGTGTAATCACAGCAAACGCCAAATTAACCTGTGCGTAACCCTCTGGTAGCTAGGCACAAAAGCAGTGAGACTGTGTAAAGCATGCATTTATGCAATACACAAACAATAATAAAGTGAAAACAGCACAAGAAAAAAAATCAGACCCCTATTTAGAAAAAGAGAACATTTTAATAAATAATTTGTCAACCAAAAATCCAATCAGTAGAACCAGAGTTATGAATTTTTTAAAGTTGTTGTGAAATATGGCTCCACCTGAGCTTATATGGTTGCGCAAGACCAAGCAAAGTCAAAAGTTAAGTCCAACCGCATTGGAACATGCTTCGGATACAAGGAGTGGTTCAGCCCGGGCTCGGCTTACATTTGGGCTTGGGCAAAAATTTTCAGAAAAATGTTCTGCAAAGGTAAAGTCCATTGGGGCAAGGCTGCAGATGGTGTCCAAGAAGTAATTGTGGTCGTTGGATAGCCACTGGACAAAGTTGTGGTGAAGATTTTTTCTCAGTCAGGCAGCCTGGCAGTGGTCGGAAACATTATCCAACAGGGCAGTGGTGCTGCCCCTCGGATAATGTTTCCTCAGCCACCAGCCTTTCCCTGGTAGGTTTCCCCACCAGGGAAAGGCTGGTGGAAGGGGTGCAACGGGGCCCCGGTGCAGGGCCCCATCGCACAGGAATGTTCTTTATACAGCTGGCGGGGATCGGGGACGCTGGCGGTCAGTGTTCAGACCGCCAGCATGAACACTGCGGTTTTTACTGCCGTGTTCATAATGAGGGCCTTAGTCACTGTTGGACCTGGCCCTTTTACAGGGCCATTCCCCAGACTTTCTGCTTTTTTGCCTCCTTATTTTTCTGACCATTGTTGGCTGACGTTTTGACTCTGAACACTTTTTCACTGCTAACCAGTGCTAAAGTGCATTGGCTCTCCCCTACAAAATTGGTATGATTGGCTTATACCGAATTGGCATATTTAATTGACCTATAAGTACCTTGTAAAGTAGTATACCTATACCCAGGGCCTGTAAATTAAATGCTACTAGTGGGCCTGCAGAGCTTCTTGCGCCACCCACTGAAGTTGCCTTTCAAACCTATCTCAGGCCTGCTAGCTCAGGGCCTGTGTGCATAGTTTTCTGCCACAGGGACCTGGCATCTAAATTTACTTTCCAGGCCCAGAACTCCCTTTTTACTACATGTAAGTCACCCCTAAGATAGCCCTATGGGTAGGGTGCCATATATGTAGAAGGCAGGACATGTGTCAGGTTGGGTGGCCTGTCCTGGTAGTGGCAAGCATCCTAACTTGGTGTCTCACTGCTGTGAGCGCTGCCTTCTCATAGGATTGCATTAGATATGCCCTGCCTTATGTGTAAGGAGTATTGGCTGATTTATGAGAGGTTGCGTAGGCATGTTTGGTATGGTTGTGATAATGATGAGAAATGCTGCTTACTGGTGTAGGTGTATTTGTTATTACTATCATAGAAATGCCACTTCTAGAAAGTTTGCATTTAGCTGTGCTCATGACTTTGGTGTTTTGTAGCTTGTCTCCAATCCACGTCTGGGCAGACTGACAGTTGGGGCTCTGTGCATGCGTTTCAGACAGCCTGTACACAGGGAGGGTGGAGGTGACACAGAGGTGCATCTACATATTGTAAAGCCTTCCTGGGATGAGAGAAGGGAGAGGCACACCTGCATTTGTAAAGGCTGTGCCCTGGCCTCCCACAATAGGGTCGTTTACCCCCCACTGATGTTTGGAGACTGTGCTGGAGGAGAGAAAGAGCACTCCCAGAACCAGTTGTAACTGGTTGAAACCCCCTCTCCTCCCCATTGCAAAACACACTGTAAACTTAGTATAAGTACAGGGGAATTTTCCCCACAATTAAGACATCATTTGGAGACATCACTTTGGACATTCTTGGAACTCCAGGAACCTTAATTGGAGCTGGACAGGACACTGTTGAAAGGACTCACCAGGATCACCTTGGACTGCTGCTACTATTCCGACCTGTGACCTGCCTGGTCACAAGGAGGAAGTGGCACTGCTTGCGCCCCCTTGTTGTGCTGACCTGCTGCTGGGCTCTCCAGCCCTGTACCCCCTTCTTCAATTGTAGTCTCCAGAGGTAGGGTGCTGTGGCCCCTGACCTCTAAACTTCTTCCAGCACGAGGAGTGCTGCTGTGGCTGCATAGCGCTTCTAGAGCACTCCTTGTTGACCATGAAACGCTTCTCAAAATCAAAATCGCATTTTGCCTGCTGAAGAAAATCACCGCCGCAGCCCAGGCCATAGAGTTGGCCTTTGTGCTTTTAAAAGCGCTCTGTTTATGCCCCCAAATGACCACCACAACCCGGGAGTCTAATTGACATCCAGCGCGAGGATCGCACTCTTTCCAGTGCCCCCGGGTCACGAGAAGAAGTAAAGCGTAGCAAGCGTGCTCTATCGGCGACCCCGGGCACAGTCCGATCTTGAGAGCACCCCCGAGGCACCAGCCGCCTCCTAACCTCCAGGGATCACCGTGGCGGCCCGGGAAGCTTCAGCAAACATTTGCGCACCACATCATGTGCAGGGGAGTGTATACTCGGGGCCCAGGAGGGGTCTGATCATTACAAGCCTAACGAGCAGGACTCGGAGGAAAGGATGGGGAGTGCCCCCTTCCCCCGGTCTCTGCCCTAGGAGCAGGACGCTCCTCTTGTGAAACCGGGCGTTTTTTATTTTTTTACTGAAAATGGGGAATGGAGACCTCGACAAAGGTCCCCTTTCTCTCGCCCCCTACTTGTTTGTTGGGCCTTGCCTGGCCCCCACCCCACGGACAGGGTGTGAGGAAGCCGAGGCAGGCCCCCACTAAGATCCCAGGCCCCTGGAGGGGCCCGTTTATCACGAGGAGAGGGTGCCGATTGCCCCTCTCCCCCAGGAGCACCACGTGGCCCCCGTTGTGCACACAGAAGCGCCGGGGGCCCCCATGCACCTCTTTTTGGCACAGGGACTTCTTCAGGACACCAGGTACTTTCTAGGAGATATTGGCTCCAGGAGCCTAGTATAGAGCTTGGGGGGTTTATAGGTTTCCTTCCTGTTTTCCAGCCATTACATATATGTGCTGATGTTCCTATTATGGGCATGACATGCTGAGATGTATTTTTTGTGACTTGTTATAGGTTCTCTAATGTTCCTTTTATTGGTATTTATGAGGTATTCATGACAAGCGCATATAATTCTTACTGTAATTCCTAACTACTGCTTATGTTGCAGAATCCTAAGTACTTACGTGTTCTAACGTGACAACTGTGTATTCCTGCAGAGTATAAGTAACTTGTGTAACGTTCTGACAACTGCTAAGGTAGCAGGGTATTACTTACGTGTAATGTTGGTCTAATTATGTTTTGTGCAATACAGATTATTTTTACATAGCTCAGTTGTAGGAGGCTGGCCTGGCTTATACTGGGTACCTGATGGTACGTACACCTTGTGCCAGGTCCTGTTATCCATTATTAGTAGATTAGTAGTGTTCTAGCAGCTTAGGCTGATAGAGGTAGCTATAGCAGAGCAGCTTAGGCTGAACTAGGAGACATGCAAAGCTCCTACTATACTACTTATATCATATAGGTACAATATCATAAGAAACACAATACTGAGGGTTACTAAAAATAAAGGTACTTTATTTTAGTGACAATGTGCCAAAAATATCTCAGAGGATATACTCCCTTAGGGGGTAAGTAAAATACACAAAATATACACACAAACCAAAATCAGGTAAGTAAAACAGGCAGAAAGTTGTGCAAACACTGTAGAATACAATAGGATGCAATAGGCCTAGGGGCAACACTAACTATATACTATGAAAGTGGAATGCGAACCACGTAGGGTCCCCAGGCCTAGTGTAGTGTGTAGAGGGTCGCTGGGATGTATGAAAACACTAAGGGTGTCGAAGATACCCCACCCCAAGGCCCTGAAAGGTGGGAGTAAAGTGCTACTACTTCTCCAGAAACACACTAAACTCATGATAGAGGATTCTGCAAAGACCACAAAAGACTGCAAATCACTGAAGACGGATTCCTGGACCTGAGGACCTGCAAAGGAAGAGTCGTGAAAGTGTCCAGGGGGGCAGGAGTCCACTAAACCCCTGATGAAGGTGCAAAATGTCTGCCTCTGGATGAAAGAAGCTGAAGATTCTGCAACAGCGAAAGGTGCTAGGAACTTCTTCAAGCAGAAGATGCCCCATGGAGTGCTGGAGGACGCAGAGTTGTTTACTTGGTGAAAGACCGCAAACAAGCCTTGCTAGCTGCAAAGGTCACAGTTGAAGATAAAGGGTGCTGCCCGACCCCAGGAAGGACCAGGATGTTGCCACTTGGGAGAGGAGACAGAGGGGTCCCTTAGCAACGTAGAGAGCCCATGCACGAGCATGTAGCACCCGCAGAAGCACTTGAACATGGGTTCAAGGAGTCTGAACATGACGGTCGTCTCAACACTGCAAAAGAGGGTCCCAGGAAGCTGAAGATCAACTCAGGGAGCTGAGGATCGCAGGACAGAGTGCTGGGGACCTGGGATAGGCTGTGCACAAATGATTCCTTGGAAATGTGCACAGAAGCCCTAGCAGCTGCAGTTCACGCAGTACACAGGATTACTGTCTGGAGAGGGGAGGCAAGGACTTACCTCCTCAAAATTTGGACAGATGGACCACTGGACAGTCTGGGTTACTTGGGTCCACCACCTGTGTTCCAGGGGCCACGCTCGGCATGATGAGAGGGTACCAAGAGGACCGGTGAAGCTGAACTTTGGTGCATGCTGAAGCAGGGGAAGACTGTCGACCCACAGGAGAATTCTTCGTGGCTTCCAGTGCAGGATGAAGGCAGATAGCCCCCAAAGCATGCACCACCAGGAAGCAGTCGAGAAAGCCGGCAGGATTAGGTGCTACAATGTTGCTGGTAGCCTTCTTGCTACTTTGTTGCAGTTTTGCAGGCGTCCTGGAGCAGTCAGCGGTCGATCCTTGGCAGAAGTCAAAGAGAGAGGTGCAGAGCAACTCTGGTGAATTCTTGCAGGTCATTACCTGAGGAATAGCCCACATGAGAGACCCTAAATAGCCCTCAGAGGAGGATTGGGCACCTAGTCAGGTAAGAACCTATCAGGAGTGGTCTCTGACATCACCTGCTGGCACTGGCCACTCAGAGGCCTCTATTGTGCCCTCACACCTCTGCATTCAAGATGGCAGAGGTCTGGGACCACTGGAGGAGCTCTGGGCACCACCCCTGGGGTGGTGATGGACAGGAGAGTGGTCACTCCCATTTCCTTTGTCCAGTTTCACGCCAGAGCAGGGGCTGGGGGATCCCTGAACAGGGGTGTAAAGTGGCTTATGCAAGGAGGGCCCCATCTCTGCCCTTCAAAGCATTTCCAGAGACTGGGGGAGGCTACTCCTCCCCAGCCCTTAACACCTATTTCCAAAGGGAGAGGGTGTAACACCCTCTCTCAGAGGAAATTCTTTGTTCTGCCTTCCTGGGACTGGGCTGCCCAGACCCCAGGAGGGAAGAATCCTGTCTGTGGGTTGGCACATCTGCAGTGACAACCCCAGAGAGCTGGTTTGGCAGTACCCGGGGTCCATAGTGGAGCCCCGGGGATGCATGGAATTGGCACCCCAATATCAGATTTGGCATGGGGGGACAATTCCATGATCTTAGACATGTTACATGGCCATATTCGGAGTTACCATTATGAAGCTACACAAAGGTATTGACCTTTATGTTGTGCCCGCGTGTAATGGTGTCCCTGCACTCACACAGTCCGGGGAAATGGCCCTGAACTATGTGGGGGCACCTCTGGTAGTGCAAGGGTGCCCTCACACTTAGTAACTTTGCACCTAACCTTCACTAAGTGAGGGTTAGACATATAGGTGACTTATAAGTTACTTAAGTGCAGTGAAAGATTGCTGGAAATAACGTGTGTTTTTTCACTCAGGTTGCAGTGGCAGCCTGTGTAAAGATTTGTCTGAGCTCCCTATGGGTGGCAAAAGAAATGCTGCATCCCATAGAGATCTCGTAGAACCCCAATACCCTGGGTACGTAGGTACCATATACCAGGGAATTATAAGGGTGTTCCAGTGTGCCAATTGTAATTGGTAAAAGTGTTAGCCTACAGCAACCAATTTACAGGCAGAGAGAGCATAAGCACTGAGGTTCTGATTAGCAGAGCCTCAGTGACACAGGGTTACACATTTAGGCCACAAACTATGAGCACTGTGGTCCTGACTAGCAGGATCCCAGTGAGACAGGCAAAAACAAACTGACATACATGTAAAAATGGGGGTAACATGCCAGGCAAGATGGTACTTTTCTACATCAGTGTTGTGTTTACTTTGTGGTGTACATTTTGAGTCATGTGTGATGTGTGTGTTGTGCAAACGCCTTACACAGGTTAGGCCAGACTGCTCATGCCAAGCTACCAAGGGGGTGAGCAGGGTTATCTTGGACGTGTAACTCCCTTGCCCTGAGTAGAGTGGGTAGGTTCTGCCTGGCTTAGGTGCATACCCTTGCCAACCAGAAAAGCCATTTCTAACATTGGTGGCAGCGGTGGGATAGGACTTGTGCTTGCACAGTACCTTTGTGACTCATTTTTGCACAGCAAATTGTACTTAGACCATTACAATGTTATATTCTTTTTTTTTCTTTTTAATTATTCTCCTGTTCTCTCAAGCTAGTTATTTTTATTTTTACTCCTGTGTTGTTTAGTTGCACTTTGGACTCTTGTTGTTTACGCTAGTGTTGTGCTCTTAACAAAATGGAATCTACCTTTGACATGGATTATTTGTTGCTTTATAATCTAGAAGAGTTAAAGGGATTCTGCAGGAAGAGAGATATACCTATTTTAGAGGGTAAATCCGATATAATGACTCTCACGAGAGCCCTGTTCAGTTTTGAAGGTCAGACTATATAGTACAGAAAGAGGCCCCGGGGGGGACGGTTCTGAGGGAGACCCTAGAGAGACCCCTGAGAGTAATGAGAACTCTGAGAAGGAGGAGGGTCCCCAGTCCACACCCAGGGGGATAGTGACCCCGATGAGTTAGACACTGAGGGAGAAGATGACTGGCCAGGGACGCCAGTAGAGAGAGAGGACCCCATATACAGGGAGTCCCTTACTGGGTCCTTGCCTAGCAGCAGTGCCACCTCCTATTCCCTGTCACCTGAGGAGCTCATAGATAGGTGGGAAGAGAGGTACCTGAAGCTACAGCTAGCCAGGCTGGCTGTATAAGAGACAGGCTGAGGTGGAAAAAGCCTTAGTCCAGGAGAGGATGGCAGAGGCTGAAAGGGCCTTAGCCAGGGAAAGACTTGCTCTAGAGCGCAGTCTGACAAATCTGGACTCACCAGTACTGCAGGTGGAGTCCAGTGGTGGCAGCATAGATTGTAGTGTTGGGCACAATCCTTACCTACCCACAGACTTGGTACCTGGGTTCAAGGAGGATGACGACATACATCAATGGCTGAGGGAGTATGAGGAAGCTCTAGTTGCGTTCAGGATTCCTGAGAAAGATTGGTGGACTGTCCTAGAGAGCTATATTCCTGAGGTGGAAAGGGATGCCCTACTGGCCCCAGAAGGGAGTGACAGGCAGGGGTATCCCCACATCAGAAAGGCCCTGATAGACAAGTATGGTCTCACCCCTGAAGATTACAGGTTGATGTTCAGAGGCAGCAAGAAGCGGTCTCACCAGTCTTGGGAGGATTTCATGGGGACTTGTTGCAAAGCACTAAAAGGATGGGTGGAGGGTAGCACAGCAACCACTTACGAAAGGCTGTTAAATCTCATTCTAAGGGAGCACATGTTCCATTGATGTTTTTCAGAGCTACGCCAACACCCGTCACACTGAGTTCTGACCCCAGGGAGCTTGCAAAGGAGGCTGACCTCTGGCTTAGTGTCAGGGGAACTAGTCAGACATCAAGGGCAGTCTTAGGTTCACCCCTGGAAGGGGTGGGGAGGTTCTGGGGAGTCCAGACCAAGTTCTCAGCGGGGAGGGAGTAGGATCGCAAAGGATCTATCCTCTTACATATGTCTTAGAGGGCTCCTTATTGGTGCACCAAGGCGATAATTTAACCGACCCAAACAACGTTCTGAGCGGGGAGGGTGCAGGATCCACAGAGACCTGTCCTCCTTCGCAGGTCTTGGAAGGCACCAGGGAGGGGCCCCAAGGAGGGAGGGTTGTTACCCAAGGTTGATCCTCTAAAAGAGATCCCCTAGAGTCTGAAGGAGAAGCAGGGACATCTGGAAATGGGGTTGCTCCAACTCTGGAGATCAGCAGCACCACCCCGCAAAGGGGGGTGCGGACGGTTCCTTTTAAGGGTTTGAGGGAGGGCACTCCCCTAACTCCTGTCAAGCCCAAGGGTACCATTCCTAGGTTGGAAGACCAGATCATGGGCAAGCCCCTAGATCTGGGAGTAGAGAATGCTGTAACCAGCATCCCTACTGATGCGGTCCCCAGGGATTCAGTTCCTGAGGGGGAAGGGTATGCGGGAGGGCTCTCCCCTTACTCCTGTCCAGACCAAGGGTACCGTCCCTAAGTTGGAGGACCAGGTCCTGGGCAACCCCCTAGATCTGGGAGTAGAGACTGTTGTAACCAGCATCCCTACTGATGCAGTCCCAAGTGATTCAGGTCCTGAAAGGGAGGATTTGAGGGAGGACGCTTGAAGTGATTCAGCGTTGGTTTTTACAAAGGATTTAATCAAGAAGTGAAGAGCACATAAAACAAGCGTCCATCTAAGGAAAGGGGCACAGAGCTCTCTAGCCCCCAACTGTCACAACAGAACACAGAATACCACATCATAGTAATGATGTCATGATGTTCTGTGCTCTCCATAAAAGACACAGATCACCACATTCTTTCCCGTTTTTTTTGTTGTTTTTTTAACAAGACTGAAACAAAACATCATAACCATAACCTACTACAACATTACTGTAAACTTCTATAGCCCACATATGTTGAATGACAAAATGCGTGCTGTAATATATATGTATCATATTAATATTACTAATATGTAACAAAATCTTGAAAATTCTTTGGTTTTTGATTAATTCTAGTACTTATTCTATTTTTATAACAACCACTACCTGAACTACTTATTTTGCTGAATTGTGTATTCTCAACCTGTTTTCGTGCAGCCGGATCCAGTGCAATACGTGAAGTACTCCACCAACTCCCATCAGATAACCTTACCGGATTCTTACGTATTTCACAAATTTGTTGAGAGTCTTTAAATTTGGATAGACCCTTTTTAACTAATACTTGATTCTTTACTCTTACCCAGTCACCCACCTGCAACTCATTAATTCTGTTACTTTCGCCTGACCTCCGTAAACCACTCAAATTGGCATTGTGTTCTGCAACTTGCCAGGCCTCTTTCAGATCACTACCTTCATGGACCAACTTTTCCATCCAAAAAGGACATTTCCGTAGAAGCTAATCTCCCTCTCATCAGCTCAAAAGGGGTTTTCCCTGTGGCAACATGAGGTGTGGTGCAATAAGACCATACTAGCTCCTTTATAGCTTGGTCTACGGATGAGTGATTTCTGTAAGAAGCTTGAATACAGTCTACTAAAACACATTGAATCGCTCTACCATGCCATTACTTTGTGGATGATAAAGTGGAGTTCTTATGAGCGTGGTACCACATTTACTCAAGAATTGGAGCATCTCTGATGACACAAATTGAACCCCATTGTCAGTTAAAATTTGCTCCGGGAAACCTTCACAACTAAAGATTTTCTTTAGACAGTTGATCACAACCAGAGTAGTGGGAAACCTTTCCGGTTCAACTTCTACCCATCTGGATAGATGGTCAACTATAACTACAAAATATCTCATGTTAGGAGGCAAAATGTGATAAGGGCCAAGAAAATGCAGCCCCAGTTTTTACCAAGCTCTCGCAGGAGACGGAACAAATGTGCTAGTCACACCTTCAGTAATTAACACCTTATCACTGGTTTTACATCTTGTACAGTTTCTTACAAAGTCATCAATTTCTTTGTCCATCCCTGGCCACCACAAATCAGACCTTAATCTTCTTTTAGTAATCGTGGCCCCCAGAGGACCAGCATGTGAAGCAGTAATCAAATTCCCCCTCAAACATATTGGTGAAACACGTTTCTTCCTTCTAATTTATCACCTTCAATAGACAGTTCGTCAGATATCTTCCAAAATGGATGTAGCTCTGAAGGTAAACACTTTTCCTTAGGCCAGCCTACTTTGGCCATGCGCATTACTTCGCACAAAATCTTGTCATTCAACACCGCATTTATCCATTCCTTTTCATCTAAAGGCATGTTATTTTCAGTTATGCAAGCAACAAAACATTCTTCTATTTCTGTTTCCCATTCCTGTTCTTCACTATCTTCAACGGGTAATCTAGATAAACAATCTGCCCTCCTATTTTTCCCACCAGGAATATATTCAACTGTGAAAGTAAACTCCAGTAACTTGGCAGACAATCTAGCAATTCGCGCCGTTGAACTTTTCATTTTCCTGCCAGACAGTATTTCCACCAAAGGTCTGTGATCAGTTTTCAACGTGAAGGGTCTACCCCACAGCTCCTGCTTAAATTTCTCAATACTCCACACACAAGCTAGAAGTTCTTTTTCGATAACAGAATACTTGCGCTCAACCTGTCTTAATGTTCTTGATGCAAAACCCACCGTACTTTCTCTCCAGTCATCTGATAATTCTGAAACAGCCCTAAAGACCATATTCGCGTGCGGTTACCACAGTACTTTTTTCTGAAAACGGTTGTAAGGCAGGAACATCAACAATTTCAGGTTTGATACGTTCAAACATTCTGTTACACTCATCAGACCACATGAATACGGAGCTCTTCAATGCCACTCTAAAGCATTCTGTGTTTTTTGCAAAGTTTTTTTAGGAATTTAGCATAAAGTTCACACAAACCAAGAAAAGATAAAAGTTGGTCTCTAGATTTAGGAGCTGGTGCTTCTAAAATGCTTTTGACCAAACTTGGTTTAGGCTTAACACCACCTTCTGAGAAGACATGGCCAAGATATTCAATTTCCCTGACTTTGAAAACACATTTGTCTCCTCTTTATGCCACGCCTCTATTTTCTAAAGTACATAGAACCTCTTCTAGAACTTTATCGTGTGTCAGTTCCTCACAGGAAAACACCAAAATGTCATCTTGAAAAATTACAACATTGGGATTGTCAGGAAACATATCTGACATTAACTTTTGAAACGCTGCGGCCACCGGGGCTAAGCCAAAAGGTAGTCAGCAGAATTGAAAAGTTCCATCGGGAGTAATAAATGCTGTTAAATGTCTTGAGTCTGCATCTAAATCTACTTGGTGGTAGGCCAACTTTAAGTCTAGTTTGGTAAACTACCTGGACGAACCAATTTTAGCTATCAAATCATCAATTCTCGGCAGTGGAAAACTGTCCACCCATATTGCCTCATTTACACTCCTCAAGCCCACGCACATTCTTAAATCACCTGTTTTTTTCTTGGCCAAAACTATAGGAGATAACCATAAAGTCGCTTCAACTTTTTCGATTACCCCCTGTTGACACATTTCTTTTCAACAGATTGGGCAAGTCAGATTTCACACTCAGGGGTACACTTCTTAGTTTATGCTTGACGGGAATAGCATAATGCTTGAGTTTTAGCCTATGTGCATAATTAGTTATTTTACCTAACCGTTCACAAAATAACTTTTTAAATATTTGTTGCCAATCAAATACCTGACTAGAGGCAACATTGATAGGACTCAAACTTTTTTTCTCTATTACAACAGGATTGTCTCGACCTGGCTTGATGGCAAGATTGAATTCTGCTTGATGAAGCAGCCCTAAAACATTGATACCTTTCTTGGCAACATAAATTTTACTTCGCAAGGTCTTATCCAAGATAGTCAATGATGCTCAAAAATAACCCAACAAGTCAATTTTGCTGCCTTCAAACGCAACTGTGGCTACATCTGGAGGAAGGAGAATTTTGGAGGCCCAACTTTCTTGTACTTGTCTTGCGCTATTATGGTTATTCGGGCCCCTGTATCTACTAATAATTTGATTTTAGTCCCCTCAATAATTACATCAATATCCGGATCATTGATAACCTTGTTGATACTGGCAACATCCTTGACAACTAAGACATACTCATTCATTTGTTCTCCCACAACACTTTCAGTCTCATCACTCAACACACAGCGAATATTGTTCTTTCTGGGACTCCTACACACTCTCACAAAATGTCCAGTTTTGTTACAATTTCTACACTGTTGATGAATCGCCGGGCAGTTCTTAAAAGATGACACATGCATAGAAGAACCGCATCTGTAACAAATTGGTTTCTGATTAAACTTATTCTTGACTGAAGTGTTGTCCTGTTTTTTCTTAAAATGATCTTGTTTCTTCTTGTTGCTATTTTGCGCATTGACAATTGCTCCAGAAATAAAATGGTTGTATTGGACATATATGCTTCTAGTTGTTTGGCGTCTTCCATTGAACATTCAATGCTTTTGGCAATGTCAATGGCTTTGTCTAATGAAGGATCCTTGCAAGTTAGTAATTTCTCTTGGATTCTTTTTGAATGACACCTGGCAATTAGCTGATCTCTGATGAGTTGCGATGCACTTTGCTGCTAACACTTTCAATGCAGTTATAAAAGTCTCAATGCTCTCACTGGAGCTTTGTGATCTCGTGAAAAACTTGTATTGGTGTACTACAATGTTCTTTGTTTTGATCAAATATCTATCTAGTTGTGCAATGGCCATTTCAAACTCATCCAGTTCCTCCTCTTCAGCCATTTCATAGGCCGGAAGATGATCAAAACTGTTCTGGCCTTCAAATCCCAGATGATAATACAATAAACTTTTTTTTCTTTCCAGTTTAAACTTGAGGCCATCTATTACCCCCAAGATATGCCTTGAATGAGCGTAGCTCCAATTTCCATTCAAGAGGTGGATCACCAGGGTCTTGTAGAAAGGGCGCTGCAGGTAAAATGTTCTGCATGTTTTAAAAAAGTATTTGAACGTTTTTCTTCTTTTTTTTTTTAATAGACACTGTTGTAATGTTACTGTAATACTATTGTATTAGATACTGGACATGTTCAACTATGTTACGCTCAAAATTAATGCTCAAAATATTAAAGAAAATATGGCCAAAATGGATAAAAGTGGAAGATCTCCAAGTCCACTTTCTATTGTTTTTTTTTTTTTTATGACCAAAGTCCATTTTCTATTTCTACACTTTGAGCCAAGTGTTAGTGATAGAGGATCCCTCTGGAGAGAGGAATATAAAGACATCGGAAACAGGTAAGGAAAGAAAAAAAAAATAGCACAACAGGAAAATGTACACGTCTAAACAGCTGCGTTGTCCTCACAAGCACTGTGCCTCGTGCTTGCAGCAGCGTTCGTGTACACGCGCTGGGGCGCGTGCATATAACTGCATTCGTATCTTTACACGCGCTGTGCTGGAGCCATGGCAACAGCCGTGTACACCATGTGCTGCTATTATGAAAGCGTGCCACCACTAACGGCCTTGCCCAAAAGTCCGCAAACCAGCGAGCGCTCTGAAAAATTAGTTAACGAGCGCTCACACAGCGCGGCACCAACAAGCCACGCTGCTTACACGCTCAGTGCCCCTTATAGCGCAGCGAATAAGAAACGAAACGGCTCATGTAGACACTGATGAAACATTCAGTAGCGGCCGATCTTCCGTATATCCGATAGAAACTTCAAAAGATCTGTTTCCAAAGATTATCGATCCGTTTTGACCCTCGTCGCCATTGAAGTGATTCAGCCAGAGCAGCGTTGGTTTTACGAAGGATTTAATCAAGAAGTGAAGAGCACATAAAACAAGTGTCTATCTAAGGAAAGGGGCACAGAGCTCTCTAGCCCCCAACTGTCACAATAGAACACAGAATACCACGACATCATAGTAATAATGTTCTGTGCTCTCAATACAATACACAGATCACCACAACGCTCCCCTAACTCATGTCCAGCCCAATGGTACTGTCCCTGGGTTGGAGAATCAGGTCCGGGGTAGCTCCCATGGCCTGGAGGTGGAGAAAGCTGTCCCCAGTCTCTCTACCATTACTTCTGGGGGTATCACACCTGATGGGAGGGTGCAGAACTCTTGAAGCAGGGGCAGGAGGAGGAAAGGCTCTTTACTGATCCCAGCTCAGCCAGAGGGGAAGGACCCTGGGTTGAGAGATCAGTTACAGGAGGGCTGAACTGTTGGGTGAGCTGACCAGGACGACTGTAACCAGCGCCCTGGCAGTTCTGGATTCTGGGGGTACCCCTCGGAGGAGGAGGTGGAACCCTAGAAGGAGGGGAAGGAGAAGAGAATCTCCCCTGGACCCTATTCAGGCTATGGGACCAGTCCCTAGGCTAGAAGACCAGTGTCAGGGGGTAACTCCTGAACTGGTGGGAAGGAGAATGGAGACAGGATGTTATGCACCTGGAGCTCCCGCCCCCCCACTCAGAGGTTTCAGAGACCAGAGGGCCCGGAATGGCCTGGGACCTGGCTCTGGCCATAGACAACTAGGACGCCTCCATAGGTTAGCTTAGATTGTCTTGGGAACATAGACAGAGGAATTCAAGTGGGTTCAGATTGGCATAGAACTGGATCATGCCCTGCAGTTGCGGGCCAGGGTCCTGGTTCTATCGCCCTAAGCAGGGGAGTCCATCAAGGTATTGATTGTTCTCTCCTGGCTTTAGGCTGGTAGGGGGTCATGTTGGACCTGGCCCTTTTAAGGGTCATTCCCCAGACTTTTTGCTTTTTTGCCTCCTTAATTTTCTGACCTTTGTTGGCTGACGTTTTGACTCTGAGCACTTTTTCACTGCTAACCAGTGCCAAAGGGTATGTGTGTACTCCCTTATAAAATTGGTATGATTGGCTTATAGCTTATTTGGCATATTTAATTTACCTATAAGTCCCTTGTGGTATCCCTATACCCGGGGCCTATAAATTAAATGCTACTAGTGGGCCTGTAGCGCCACCCACTGAGGTAGCCTTTCAAACCTATCTAAGGCCTGCTAGCGCAGAGCCTGTGTGCGCAGTTTCCTGCCACAGGGACCTGGAATCTAATTTTTCTTGCCAGGCCCAGAACTCCCCTTTTATTACATGTAAGTCACCCCTAAGGTACGCCCTAGATAGCCCTATGGGTATGGTGCCATATATGTAGAAGGCAGGACATGTGCCAGGTTGCGTGGCCTGTCCTGGTAGTGACAAACAGCCTAACTTGGTGTCTCACTGGACACTCACAAGGAGTGCTGCCTTCTCATAGGATTGCATGATGAATGCCCTGCCTTAAGTGTAAGGGGTATTGTCCGATTTATGGGGGGGGTAGCATAGGCATGTTTGGTATGGTTGTGATAGTTTTGAGAAATGCTGCTTACTGGTGTAGGTGTATTTGTTATTACTATCACAGAAATGCCACTTCTAGAAAGTGCTTATTTAGCTGTGCTCATGACTTTGGTGTTTTGTAGCTTGCCTCCACAATTTAGACATCATTTGGAGACATCACTTTGGACATTCTTGGAACTCCAGGAACCTTACCTGGAAGGACGCTGTTGAAAGGACTCCCCAGGACCACCTTGGACTGCTGCTGCTGTGCTGACCTGGTCACAAGGAGGAACATGCAATACAGTTTATTTTTACATAGCTCAGTGTTGTGTTTACTTTGTAGTGTACATTTTGCATCAAGTGTGATGTGTGTGTTGTGCAAACGCTTTACACATTGTCTCCGGGTTAGGCCTGACTGCTCGTGCCAAGCTACCAAGGGGGTGAGCAGGGGTTATCTTGGACGTGTAACTCTCAAGCCCTGACTAGAATGGGTAGGTTCCGCCTGGCTTAGGTGCATACCCTAGCCAACCAGAAACCCCATTTCTAACAGTCACTTTTTTGGAAGTTGAAAGTCTCCAGTAGGACAAATCAGGAGACTGTAGGCAAGGATATTTCCAGGAGGTCGATATCACTTTGGCAAAGGTCTGCTGAACAGGATTTGCTGCTGCAGAGAAGAATGTAGTGGGAAAAGCTGCAAATTTAGTCAGACCTGCGATGCACCTCAGGCGGATTGGCGGGCTAGCTGGTCCCGGTTCTCTTCTTGGTTCTCAGAGCATCATTTATTTAAAGTTCAAATGTTAGGCCTTTCATCCTTAGGGTGGTCTTCCCCCAAACATTTTGTCTGCATACCTCCTCTGTTTGCTGATTTTTTTGTCAACCTTAGGACTCTGAGAACTTAAGCAGTGCTGACCAGTGCAAAAGTGTATGTGCTTCTCCCCTAAACATGTTAACACTGGTGTATTCACAATTGGCATATTAAGTTTACTAGTAAGACCCTTGGTCAGTGGTATGCCACATACCCAGGACCTGTAAATAAAATTCTACTAGTGGGCCTGTGCCACTCACGCAAGTAGCCTTTCAAACCTGTCTCAGGCCTGCCACTGCAAAGCCAGTGTGTGTAGTTTACTGCCACTTCAAATTGGCATTTAAAACCCTTTGCAAAGCCTTAAACTCCCCTTTTATTACAACTAAGTCACCCCTAAGGTAGGTCCTATGCAGCCCATAGGGTGGGGTGCGTGTTAGTAAAAGGTAGGACATGTACTTTTAAGTTTTTATGTCCTGGTAGTGACCAACAGTGTTACGACTCTGCCATCCCATCTCAAGGGGCCGCTGTAAATGGACTATCTGTAGCCTAGAAATCACCATTAACACTCACCCAGAGTACCTTTCTGACTCCTATTTGCTTCCCTTTTCGATATGGCATTCTCTGGAAGAACTACATTTGCTCCCATGGACTTCAGGTTCCATAATGCACTGCCTGGTAGTCGGTAAGACCTGTAATCAGCTGACTATTGCTTCCTATGGGAGAAGTCTGGTTGTTCCTTTATAGTGATTTCTCTCCTCCAGGACTTGTTAGAGACTGAAACTGCACACCCCTGTGACCTCTCTTGTGCAGCCCAGCCATGTGACTCCAACCTGGGTTTGCTGCTGCCTGGAACTGCTTATAAGCCGCCACTTCCTGAAGGTCCTCATCGTGCATTGGAATTCGATTTCTTTGTGTACCAGACCCCTTGTTGGATTGTGTTCTTGTTCTGCTTCATCCTGAACCTGCTTTCCGTTTCTCAGCCCTGTTCCTGCCTTGTTTCAGCATGAACCTGCTCTCAGTTTCCCAGCCCTGTTCCTGCTTGTTCAAGCTCCCTATATTTCAGTCCTGTTCCTGCTTGTTCCAGCCAGAGCTTGCCCCCTGTTTTCTAGTCCTGTCGCTGCCTTTGCTTCAGTCTGAGCCTGTTCCCTGTTCCTGCCTTTGCCTCCTAGTTTATTCCTTCTGTTTCCTCTTGGGTTATTCTGTCTGGTAAGTGTACTATCAGTCCTCACCTGTGTATAAGTGTTTTCCTTTGTACTGGGGTTGGCTTCTGGTTTCCAGGAGGCAATTCCTGCCCTGTCCCATCCTTTGTCTAGTGTTGTATGTAGTCTTTAGTGCCTAACAGTGACAGTGTGCTATTACTGTTTTCCAGGAATTGCCACTGTGCTTCCAGCTGGACCCACAAGGGCTTGTCTCATATATGTCAAGTACAATCCTTGTTTGTGCCCTAAGGGTCCAGAGACAGAATCACTTCTGCTGCTTCCTTTCTATGGGGCTTGCGAGGTGACTATCTGTAAGAGTAATCTGCACAGAGGCATTGAAGTTTCCTGTTGCTGTGGGAAGTTCTGAGCCGTTACCCTGTGTACAACCTTAGTGGTAACCTCAGTTTGTTTGTCCATTACTGATCCGTTTCCTGTTTGTTCACACTAAGGTTGCTCTGCCTTCACTATCCTGTTTTCTGTGCCTTACCATAGCTATCCTTTCCCCGTGTATGCCTTTAGATGCTCTTCCGCTTCGGTACACTTCCTCCTTGGGCGATACTCTGTGACCTCAAGTGGTGCCCCAATTAGAGTCCTGACTAGACCCGCACGAATCTGTGACAAACAGCTCCATTTGTCTTCACTACTGTGAGTATTATTCCTCTCATAAGTTAACATTGGGAATTTCTTAATACACTTTTAAGCTGTAATTTCTGATTAGAAAGGAGTGGTTGATTCATGTTTGTTATTTTTGGAATGGTAATGATAAATCCTCTTTACTGATAAAGTTGGATTTAACATTACTGTTTTTGACATACCACTTTTAGAAAGTGGACATTTCTTTCCTCTTACTTCTCTGTGTGCCTGCAGCCTGTCTCCAATGCACCTCTGGAGTGGGTGACACTACACGTTGTGCATTCCCTCTAGATGGCCACAGATACAGGAAGCTTGGTTTGTCTGAATACTTACCTGCGTGGCATGGGTTGGATGCCTACAGAGGGTTAGCTGCAGGGCCTGGCCGCAGCTGCACACAGTCAAAGACCGTACCTGGCCCGGGGATGGGGGCCAAGGGAGGTTTAACGGCAGGGTCTGCTGCAGAAAACCCTGGTGCGAGGCATGAGGTTGCATGCCTACGGGGGTAGCAGGGTTGTCTGTAGTTGCTGACTTGGAACTGAGGTTGCAGAGGAAAAGTATCCCTTGTGGATACTTTTTTGCAGTTACAGCGGTTCCTGGAGCAAGCTGCGGTTGATCCAAGGTCAGAGGATGATGAAGTAGTTGCAGAGGATTCCTGAAGGAAACTTGCAAGCAGAATCTGAAGAAAACCCACAGGAGAGACCCTAAATAGTCCTGAGAGGGGGATTGGCTACCTTTTCAGGTATGGAACTATCAGGAGGGGTCTCTGATGTCACCTGCTGGTACTGGCCACTCAGAGGCCACCAGAGTGCCCCCCCACCTTGCAAAGCAAGATGGCTGAAGTCTGGGACACACTGGAGGAGCTCTGGGCACCACCCCTAGGGTGTTGATGGACAGGGGAGTGGTCACTCCCCTTTCCTTTGTCCAGTTTCGTGCCAGAGCATTGGACAAGGGGTCCCTGAACCTGTGTAGACTGGCTTATGCAAGGAGGGCACCATCTGTGCTCTTCAAAGCATTTCCAGAGGCTGGGAGAGGCTACTCCTTCCCAGCTTGTAACACCTATTTCCAAAGGGAGAGGGTGTAACACCCTGCTCTCAGAGGAAATGCTTTGTTCTGCCTTCCTGAGACTGGGCTGCCCAGACTCTATGAGGGCAGAACCCTAACTGTGAGGTGGCAGCAGCTGTAGCTGCACTGCAAGCCTCAGCGAGCTGGTTTGGCAGTACTAAAGGTCCATGGTGGAGCCCTCAGGATGCATGGAGTTGGTTCCTCAATACCATATTTGGAATGGGGGGACAATTCCATGATCTTAGATATGTTACATGGCCATATTCGGATTTACAATTGTGAAGCTATATATAGGTATTATACATACATATACATACATACACATATACATATATACACATATATACACAATAGGCATACATATAGCAATACATATATAAGCACTGATGTTCTGATTAGCAAAGCCTCAGTGACACAGTTAAGCACTATACAGACACACACATTAGGCCATAAACTATGAGCACTGGGGTCCTGACCAGCAGGATCTCAGTGAGACAGGCAAAACACACTGGCAAATAGGTTTTTATCTATGAGCACTGGGGTCCTGGCTAGCAGGATACCAGTGACAGTAAAAACACACTGACACACACTCACAAACAGGCCAAAAGTGGGGGGTAACCATGCTAGAAAGAGGCTACTTTCTCACAGTTCACCAACTGACTTTTTCGCGAAAAAGAGTAATAGCGGAGCAAAGTCAAAATTATTCCATCCACTGCTGTCCACACTGAAAGAACTACACAAGAACCTTACCCCCCACAACGTTATTGAGAGGACTGTAAGCTCTTAATTCAGACAACATATGTGGGCCTTCCGCTATTCACAGCTTCTGCCTGAGTCTTAATGCCGGGCAAACTCCTCAATAAGAGGTGGCAGGGCAAAGGGTGGTGAATAGATTACATTGGCTGTTAGACCTGACAGCCTTAGGGTGGTCACCCCTAACTTTTTGCCTGCCTCCATCCCCTTTTTGGGCACTGTTTTTGCTGGTTTTTAGACTATGCGCACTTTACCACTGTTAACCAGTGGTTAAGTGCATATGCTCTCTCCCTTTAAACATGGTAACATTGGATCATACCCAATTGGACTATTTACTTCTAAGTCCCTAGTACTGTGCACTATATGTACCCAGGGCCTGTAGATTAAATGCTACTAGTGGGCCTGCAGCACTGGTTGTGCAACCCACTTAAATAGCCCCTTAACCTTGTCTCAGGCCTGCCATTGCAAGGCCTGTGTGTGCAGTTTCATTGCCACTTCGACTTGGCATTTAAAAGTACTTGCCGAGCCTAAAACCCCCCTTTCTCTACATATAAATCACCTCTAATGTGTGCCCTAGGTAACCCACAGGGCAGGGTGCAGTGTAGGCAAAAGGCAGGACATGTACCTATGAGTTTACATGTCCTGGTAGTGTAAAACTCCCAAATGTGTTTTTACACTGCTGTGAGGCCTGCTCCCTTCATAGGCTAACATTGGGACTGTCCCCATATATTGTTTGAGTGGTAGCTGCTGACCTGAAAGGAGTAGGAAGGTAATATTTAGTATGGCCAAAATGGTGATATAAAATCCTGTTGACTAGTGAAATTGGATTTAATATTACTATTTTAGAAATGTCACTTTTAGAAAGTGAGCATTTCTCTGCACTTAAATCTTTCTGTGCCTAATAATCCACGTCTGGCTGGGTTTAGTTGACAGCTCCTTGTGCATTCACTCAGAAACACCTCAAACACAGGATACTCAGCCTCACTTGCATACATCTGCATTTTGAATGGGTCTTCCTGGGCTGGGAGGGTGGAGGGCCTGCCCTCACACAAAGGACTGCCACACCCCCTACTGGGACCCTGGCAGACAGGATTGAACTGAAATGGGACCTGGTGCACTTCTAAGCCACTCTTTGAAGTCTCCCCCACTTCAAAGGTACATTTGGGTATATAAACAGGGCCTCTGCCCCTTCCAACTTAGACACTTCCTGGAAAAGAAACTTGTAACCAGAACCTGCATCCTGCCAAGAAGAGCTGCCTGGCTGTCCAAAGGACTCACCTGACTGCTTTTTGTGAAGGACTGCTGCCTCGCTGTTGCACTGCTGCCTTGCTGCTCCCTGGCTGTGGTGAATAAGTGCTCTCCAAGGGCTTGAATAGAGCTTGCCTCCTGTTCCATGAAGTCTCAGAACCCAAATGTGCCTTTGAAGAGTGGCGTATAAGTGCACAAGGTCCCCTTTCAGTTCAATCCTGTCTGCCAGGGTCCCAGTAGGGGGTGTGGCAGTCCTTTGTGTGAGGCCAGGCTACAGTCCTTTGGCATGTAAGTGTCAGGCCCTCCACCCTCCCAGCCCAGGAAGACCCATTCAAAATGCAGATGTATGCAGGTGAGGCTGAGTATCCTGTGTTTGGGGTGTGTCTGACTGAATGCACAAGGGAGCTGCCCAGCTAGACGTGGATTGTAAGGCACAGAAGCATTTATGTGCACAGAAATGCTCACTTTCTAAAATTGCCATTTCTAACATAGTAATATTAAATCCAGCTTCACCAGTCAGCAGGATTTTGTATCGCCATTCTGGCCATACTAAACATTATCTTCCTACTGCTTTCAGATCAGCAGCTACCACTCAAACAATATATGAGGGTAGCCCCAATGTTAGCCTATGAAGGGAGCAGGCCTCACAGCAGTGTAAAAATGAATTTAGGAGTTTTACACAACCAGGACATGTACATGTCCTGCCTTTTTCTTTCACAGCACCCCACCCTATAGGTTACCTAGGGCATAGCTTAGGGGTGCCTTATATGTAGAAAAAGGGGAGTTTTGGCAATGAAACTGCACACACAGGCCTTGCAATGGTAGGCCTGAGACAGGAGCTACTTAAGTGGGCGGCACAAGCAGTGCTGAAGGCCCATTAGTAGCATTTACTCTCCAGGCCCTGGGCACATATAGTGCACATTAGTAGGGACTTATAAGTACACTAAATAATCCAATTGGGTATGATACAATGTTACCATGTTTAAAGGGAGAGATCATATGCACTTTAGCATTGGTTAGCAGTGGTAAAGTGCACAGAGTCTCAAAACCAGCAAAAACAGTGTCCAAAAAGTGGAGGGAGGCAGGCAAAAAGTTAGGGGTGACCACCCTAAGGCTGTCAGATCTAACATGTGTCCCCCTCAGCTGAAAGTGGGGAGAGCTACCCGACCTCCTGGGAGCTCTCATCGCTAAGGCAGAAGTATCTGGAGAGACCATCAGCATTGGCGTGGTCAAACCCCGGGTGATGCTCCACCATAGGGAAATGGACCACCTCAACAGTTTAGGA